>NC_082704.1:16631081-16931081 GCF_949987515.2 Delphinus delphis | reverse complement strand
TAACCACCCAGGTCAGGGATACAGATTAAGAACTATCCCCACTCACCTGGTTCCAGTTCTAATTCCCTTCCTATAGGGGCTGTTCAGAGGTTTGTGAAAAGTGTCTCTGACTCTTCTTCCCCATGTTAAGAGTATTAGAACACCCCTAATATAACCCCAATCCCCTCTAATATCTTTTCCCCAAAGAGGCCCCTCCCCGACCTCAAGTCATTGCTTCAAGTGGAAGCAATTCTGGGAGGAGAGATTCTAACCAAGGTAGACTGAGCCACAGAGGGCAAGACAAGTTTTGAGGACACCAAGTTGAATGTAGAGGCTCTGACCTTTGCCAGGTTTTCCCTTACTCTCAAACCAGAACCTTGCAGCACAAGCCCTATTGCTCTGTCTGTCCTTTTCTCACCCTCCCTCTCCCGAGTCAGGTGTCTCAGACTCAGAAGATGTGAATTAGTTGCCATGGTTACCTATGAGTGTGCCTGATAGCCTCTTCTCTCAGCCAGTTCTAGGCCCTGGACATCTGTTCTCAGTTCACCTCTTCTAATGTTCCCAAATCTAAGCCCAGGACCATATGCCAAGTTACACAGTATCTGTGTGTAGGTGGTGCAGAGGCCCTCACCTGCATCCAAGGCAAAAGAAACAAGAAAGCGGAAATGGAGTAACAGGAAAGCAGAGTGGTTAAAAGGAGTTCTCTGGGACAAGGAGGCCAGGGCCACTAATTTAATTAAGAGCTTACTATCTGCCAGCCACAGTGATTTCCTGTCCCTTATTTCAGTTAATTCCTTCAAACAACATTATGAGATAAGTATAATTATTCTGATACGCTGTAGGGATGAGAGAAATGGAAACTCAGAGAGGCAAAGTGACTTGCCTAACATTGCAGAACTGTGATTTCAACTTAGTCTTTATCTGAGTTTTCAAAACACACCTCATTGGATTACACTGATTTATGGAAGGAAAGTGAGAACTGCAGAGAAATCTTTCCTCAATCCCCATGCCTATGAATCCCTCACAGCCTTTCCCCACAAATTGGCCCCCTCCTTCAAATGTAGCCCCTCCTCAGACATCACCTTCTCCTTCATAGACTCCTTTCTCCCTCTTCGATAACCTCTTTCCACCATTCTGAGGCTCTCCACAATTTCTCTTTGGCTAAGTCCTCACTTTTCCCATATTCTCAAGTAGATCGCTGACTTTTCCATCCTATGGGGTATCTCTCATGGGATGGGAAGGAGAGTGGGATAGGATAATTTTCTTGACATAAGCAGAACAGAGTACTCCTGTATTCGTTTCCTATTGCTATAATAAATTACCACCAAATTTAGTGGCTTAAAACAATACAGATTTATTCTCTTACAGTTCTGGAAGACAGAAGTCTGAAATCAGTTTCACTGAATTAAAATCAAGGTGTCAGTAGAGCTGTGCTCCTTCCAGAGGCTCTAGAGGAGAATGTTTCCTTGCTTTCCCCAGCTTCAAGATGCATTCCTTGTATTCCTTGGCTCATGGCCACTCCTTCCATCTTCAAAGACAGCAGTGCTATCATCTTCAAATCTCTCTTTGTTTATGTCATAGTGTCTTCTCCTCTGTAGCCAAATTTCCCTCTGCCTCCATCTTATAAGAACCCTTGTGATTACATTTATGGTCCACCCAAATTATCCAAGGTAACCTCATCTCAAGATTGTTAACTTAATCATATCTGAAAAATCTCTTTTTTTATATAACATAACATTAGGAGTTTCCAGGGATTAGGACTTGGATACTTTTGGAGGCCATTACTCAACTGACCACAGCATACAAGACACTCAACTGTAGCCTTATAGCAGGAACTAGTTGTCCTTCATCTCTGGAGTAGATGAGCCAGGACCTCAAGAGTTAGAGTAGAAGGCATAAGCATGGATGAAGTTAGAAGAGTTATGTAAACTTGAATTTTGTTGAAATGAAATCAAGTATGGAGCAGCTGATTTCTGCTTTCTGAGGAGATGTCTCTTTACTTGCATACTACCCTTACAGAGAGAGCTATAAAGGAAGGTAGGACTTAAGAGGTGAAGACTTCTCCCCTTCTCTTTTCCAAAATGGTTGCCTTACTGTTCTTCTGTCTTGCCTGGGTAGTTTCTCTGGCAGAGGAAAGTTGAGGAAAGGCTGAGACTTTGGCTCCAGAGACAAACAGAGGTGGCTAGAACCCCTCTCTGGGTAAACTCGTCTCTCCCTCTTCATCTCCATATTAAATCTCCTCTTCCCTATCCTTGTTGCCAAGCAGGCACCTCCTGCTTTTTGGGAAGTGAAGCTACAATAAAGTGAAGCTCAGGGTAATAAATAGAGAGTGGAGAAAAGGAGACACTTTCCTTAGGAGAATCTCCCATGTCAGCTCATTTCAGGACAGGGAAAAGCCTTCTCCATCAAGCAGTCTGAGGGACGTGAGGAATGGGGGATGGCTGCCAAGCACAGTGACCAAGAGCTACAGGGTCATTCCTTGATAACAATTATCTTCTTTTCCTTGGCACTGAATACTGCTGCCTATCTAGGAATTAGGGACCCCCATAAACATCTTACCACAAGGTTCTCTGCCTGATTCTCATCACAAGGAATAGCTTTAATCACATCTGGCAGGTCTGAGATAAAGCCCAGTGAAGAGGGTGGAGAATAAGAATTTTGGAAGCTCAGATTCTTAAAATCATGGAAATACTGGTTGGGATGGAAGCATGGGGGTGTGCCTGGCCCCAGACAAAATTGTCATGGTCTTGGAGTGTCAGCAACAGCATCATAAACTCAGTGAGGTTTTGATTTACGAGCACCAGATGCACAGTTGTGCACTGATGTTTTTTGTAGAGTTAGCAGCTGGTTTCCCATATTTTGTTCTTGTTCCAAGACATCATCTATTATATTGCTCAATGCTCCTCCTTATGTAAAACCTCATGACAAATTCTTCTCCAAAGTTGGGGCCAGGAAAAAGTTTGTTTCTCCTAGTGAACTTGTCTGCTTTCTTCTGCCAGACAATGAAATCAATGAAACCCATCATACAGAAGTACCCCCACTTCTACACTCTAGCCAGAGGGTTCACAACAATTCTCCATCTGAATGAGTTTTGAGTCTGCTGAGAGGAGGAGTGTCAGAGGTAAGGGAGAAGCCACAGGCAGCTCACAGAGCTCGCTCAAGACTGAGGATGCAGGGCAAGCTTCAACTTCTGAAGAGAAGTACTGACCAGCTGTATACCAAAGATCTAATAGGGAATCCAGAGAATTTCCAGGCAACAATGATGACACCATCAGATTCTAAGATGAACCATGTTAGGACCTTCTCTAGCAGAAAAGTTAGGAGCTGAGCCTGGTCCCCAGGGTTAGGAAGAGCTGGGAATATTTAGGAACAGGCCTCAGATGGGTCTTCTTCTCAAGTATCACTGATTTGTGAAGGACCAAGAATCTCTGGAACTGGTAGTACTCAGGCAGAAAAAAAGGCCTAATTGTCCATGGGAAGTCCAGGGAGATCTACTGATCTGATAGCTTCATGTCCCGAGTCTGCTGTGATAGCGTATAGGAGATATTTGACTTTCTAAATCCCACTAAGTCCTTAGACCAGTTCAACTATACTTTCTTGCTAAACTTTTTAATTGACTATGAGACAAATGGGTCACATCTTGCAGAAATCCATGGATGGTACTATTATAATCCAGTATTAACATTATGTTTTGATTTTCACCCTGGTTGCCAGGAAACTTGGTTCTCAATTATGCTTGATTGTTTTAGTATACTAAAAATAAGGGGGGGTCACTATATTTTGTTTTCCCATCTCCTTCCCTTTGCACTTATTTTATTCTTTGTTAACAGATTTTAGTCTAATTGTAGCAAGAATTTACCAATTGTAAGCCACTTCAATTATTTTTGAAAGTAAAAAGGGAATAAATAAGCATACAGATGTATGATATTTTATTTGTGGGCTTGTCAAATTCTTCATATGCCCTTGCTTGGATTTAATGTGGTAGGGCTATTGACCTCGACTCAAGCTATGCTCACCTTTGTTCTACAGATTTGTTGCCATTGACCATGAGGGGGCCTGGGCCAGTGGATGTCCTGCTAGTAGCCTGTAGAGTCATTGCTGCAAAGGAAAGAAAGTATCTCATTTTGTTAGATGCTTTTATTACCCATGGCATCACAATAACACTTTCCTCAAGTTTCTTGCCTTGGGAACACCTAATGGCAAGACACCTTTCTTTCTTTTTTTTTTTTTTTTTGCGGTACGCGGGCCTCTCACTGTTGTGGCCTCTCCCGTTGTGGAGCACAGGCTCCGGATGCACAGGCTCAGCGGCCATGGCTCACGGGCCCAGCCGCTCCGCGGCATGTGGGATCTTCCCGGACCGGGGCACGAACCCGTGTCCCCTGCATCGGCAGGCGGACTCTCAACCACTGCGCCACCAGGGAAGCCCTGGCAAGACACTTTTGATACTTCAGTAACTAAAGCTCCTTTAATGGGGTCCATGATGGACCTGCCTTGTTTTGTTCTGTAGTGAAAAATGTTATAAAGACGTTGCAGTATATATTTTGTTTGTAACGACGCCTTAAGCTGTTGAAGCCATTTGTTATTTTCTGAAAGCAAGAGAGATAATGCTCACTAATAAAATTCACCACACTGTGGGTATTTCTAAGTTTCTTCCCTGCGAAGTGTTCCATTGCTCTTGTGGGTTTGCTACTCTTCTCTATCTTTCTTGTGTCCTTGTAAGATGGGGAGGGGGCACAGCTCTTTTAGTGCTGGGGCATTGGACTCTTTCTGAATCACAAATAAGTCACGAGCAAGAGCCAGCTTAATGCAAGCTGCAACCCCTTTTTATAGTTCCCTCTCCTGGTGCTGGCTTTCTTGTTTGCTTCTCCCTGTCTCCAGAGTCCAGCCTCCTTGGGCCACTGATTCTGGTGTTTCCCTGAAGACCCTGTCCTTTATTCATACTCCCCATCTAATATTCAGACATTGAAGTTTCCCTTAACCCAATCTCTCCCCGAATTGAAAATGCAAATGCGCCTGCTTTATTGTCTGTATGTATTAAGCTTCTACAAGGGACTTTGTGCTAAGCACAATGCTCTGTATGGGGCAGGACAGGAAGGTGGGGGTGGGGAAGCAGAATGGCCTTTGAACTGTCATGGGTCATCAGCTGGAGTGCTTTATGCTATTCAGGCCTGTGATAGGGGTGAGAAGAGCAGAGGGGGTAGGTGGGGGACAGAAGGAGGGAGAAATACTGTGGGCTCCATCATGAAGCCAGAGGGAATTGAGCTGGAGAATTGAAAGCCATCTCAGGGTGAGGAAGCTGCGATTTCAATCTCACACCAAGTCTCTGGGTAAAAAACTGTTCACAATTCTACTGTCATAAGGGTATCAGCTCCCAGTAATAAGAGAACAGTGCAGAAGAGGCTGGCAAGTGAGAAAGGTTGTGGGTTTCTCATCTTCCTTTCAGATCAAATCCGAGAATCCAGAAAATGTAGTTTTCCTCAGACACAATGCTGTGTGATGTTATACACAGGGACCTGAGGCCAGTTCCACATGAATGGGACTCTCGGACAACTTTGTGCACTAATAGTTCACCTGTAATCCTAATTGAAGGTGTTTATTTCTCTAGCTTCTATTTTAAAAAGCCACTGGAGGTTTGACAATATAAAAGCTTCAACTTTGAAATTTGATGGATTAAACCTAATGTAGAGGGGCTGAAATTTTATAGTCACTATCTGACTGGATTCAAGTGTGTGAAACAGAGAGGTTTTCACAGGGGCAGGCAAGGGTGGTGGCAGTGTGCGATACATGGATCAGCAACTGGCTTCTTTTAACAAAACATAAAAGCTATTTCCAGCTGAAATTCTCAGAAACACTGTAGGAAATTAGTATAACTGATTAATGTGATCTCATCTAATAGAAATGAGAGTTGAAGTTTTATCCCTCTAGAACAGGTGATTAGAGGCAAATGAGGGGCAGGTTCCCATGGCAACCATGTGGCTATCTGAGACCCGAAGGAGGCCTCTGAAGGGGAAGCTTTGAGAAGGAATATGCATTTTTAAAGGGAAGAGATAGTAGACCTTTGTCTTTTAGGAACGTGCTGGAATGCTTAGGGAATTAAGGTGATGTGGAAGTACCTCTAGAGTTGTTCTGTGCGTGCTGGGGAAAGACCTTGAATACTGTTCCAGTTTCTTGATGTGTGAGGATCATTCCTCCATTTGCTTACTCCTCTCACTCCAACCCCCTTTGAGGGGGGCCATAACTGAAAGGAAGCAGGGAATCTATGGACATTACTGCAAACCTGTTTGGGGTCATGGTGGGTGTGGGTGTCAGGTGAATCCACCATGCCCAGACCCTCCCTTTCTCCACATAGATCTGCCCTCTCCTTCTTGAACTCATAACCAACAATTCTAGCCCAGCATGGGATTGGGAGAATCTTTGGGGTGGCAGTCCTTGTGTTGAGGGAGGTGTGGCAGGATATCACACCTCCTTTTGTGAAGGGGTATGGCTGACAGCTTCCTGTTGATTCCCTTTTAGTAGATTAAAGTCCTGTTTCATAGAAGCTACCATGGATAAGGGTACAAATCAGAGCCAAGTGGCACTGCTCTTCTTATTCTAAGGACTTTAAACTACAGCTTCTGCCATATCAACCTCTTTCTGCTGCCTTTCTCTTCCCTCCTTTTTCTACTCCTTAGGAGAGTATGGGGGATCGAGGACCATGTGTTCCCAGGAGAAGATGTTATTGCAGTTTCCGGAAGGCAGCTGGAGTGTGTGTGGGGGGTAGATCTTTAAAGACTTATTTTGTTTGACTGTTACAACTCCAGGAGCTTTGCAGCAGTTCTTGAACTTGAGGCCTCTAAACTGTTTTCACTCACGGTGATGGAAAGTAATTCATTCTCAGTCTCCCACAGGAGAATATCTTGTTCCCACCATAGGCCTTGGATGACCTGAGTCAGGAGTTTTCTCCATTCTGCTTTCTTGATTTCCATTCAGTCATTCATTCTTTCACTTGCACATTCATTCCTTCACTCATTCATTCATTTGTTCAACTCTGTTGTGTATATCTCAGGTACCAGACACTAAGTAAGGAGTTGAGGATCCATTGATGATGAAGCCATAGTCTCGCTTTTCTGTAGCTTATGGTTTTCTGGAGTATTCAGGGACCAGTAGATAATGGCAATGTGATAGGGGAAGAATAGTGATACCACTATGGATTGATTTACAGCATGGAAACTTTGACCTGAGTGGGGGGATGAGGCCAGTTGTGAAGGTTTATCTTTGTAGGAATCAACATTTTCTGGCTCCCAGGTATCCACCTCCCCCTTCTTTCCCCAGGTTCCTATGTGTAGCAGATACTCAAAGTCACTACTTTATTTTCTAAATAGGATTTTTTTTTGGTTGGGGGAGGTGGTTCATCATAACCATCAATCAGTGTTTTTAAAGAAAAATATAATGCCCAAATGCTCTTTCCCATTGAAATTCTGGGAACTATAGTAGGAAATTAGCCCACAACTGACTAATGCGATCCCCTCTAACAGAAATAGTCCCATACTAATATATCTGATCAATCTAGAGAGCTTAGATTGCCTGGGTACATAAAGGAGTAAGTGGGATGCATTTTTTTATTAACCTGCTTTGTAAATAAATGTCCCTGCATTAGAACATAATCTTTAAGTGCTGTCTTCCGTACAACAGTCTTCCTGTGTCTTTCTCCCTAGGGGTAGATGCCCATGTGCACAGCAGTTACCTTTTCTTCTCTCTAATCTACCTCATTGAAAGCTTGTTTTCTCTTGTTGTTTCTCTTGGAACAGACCTGATACAGAAATTCACACTGTGGGGTAAATGGATGAAAACAACTTAATGCTGTACCTTTCATAAGGTATTTGCATTTTAATGAAGACCAATCACTCAATTTGGAGACATAAGTCCTTCCTTTAAATTTTCATGCCCACAATCAATTTACTTTTTAGAAACTCATGCACAAGTCCCCTAATTCCAGATCTTTCAGACTTAGAATTCTCATGGGAAAATTTCAGGCACCAGTACATTTGACCCAGGGGAAATATTTGGGGGTAGAAGTGGATCTTTCTTTCTCCTATCAAGTCCTAACTCTGTAATGCTGCTTGGGGTGACAGCTGTAATTTCTCCTCACTTCTGGAAGTACTTTTGGCTCAGCCCATCTCTATTTCTTTGCAGTCAGCCATTGAATACTTCTAGTCCATGCAGAGTAGAGCTGAGAACTGAAGGTAGGCTTCCATCATCTCTGAGGTATGAATGGGGAAGATATTATTACAGTGCTATTGGACAATTGACCTGATTCTGGTTGGTTGTTTGGTTGAGAATCAGCCTTTCCTCGCACATGAGTTCTGTGGATAGGTAAGCTCATATCTCAGCTCACATGTGCATGTGACCACACATGCTCTTGAACATATTTGAAGACAAAAGGGTTGTGGGGGGATTGCTGAAAGACAGGTAATGATAATAAATGCTTTAGACACTGTGCTAAGGGAGTTATATATCCTCAGAACCTCCATATGAGGTAGGTATTATTATTGCCATTTTAAAGACGAAGCTGAAATTCAGATGTGTTAAATAAATTTCTTCAGATCACACAGTAAGTGTAAGAGGTAGCATTTGAACTTCAGTCTTGATCCAGAGCCTGTACTTTTAAAACCACTATATAATACTGCTTTTCCATGGGAGTGAGTAGATGGATAAGTTTCAGTATTCCAAACTGGAAGGGGATACAAGTTTGAACAATGTCCTGGGGGTAATAATGGACAAGATGTGCCCCAGGGGCACAAAGTATCCCAGTCCAGTGTGACTTAGAGGCAAGAATTCTTGCAGGGTAGTAGGGAAAAGAATTCCTGCAACAGTTGTCTAGGGCTACATTGTGGAGGGTCCAGAATGTTGATCCAAAGAATGTATCCTTTATCTTTTATCTAGTACTTTAATTATTTTTTTTATTATTATTTTTTTGTGGTACGCAGGCCTCTCACTGTTGTGGTCTCTCCCGTTGAGGAGCATAGGCTCCGGACGCGCAGGCTCAGCGGCCATGGCTCACGGGCCTAGCTGCTCCGCGGCATGTGGGATCTTCCCGGACTGGGGAACAAACCCGTGTCCCCTGCATCGGCAGGCGGACTCTCAACCACTGCGCCACCAGGGAAGCCCAGTACTTCAATTATTGAAGACCAAGTTTCAGGAGCTAAGGAAGTTTTCAGAAAGTATAAATGAAAATATTTTTAGAATTGTACAGAGGACTTTAGAGATAAACACTAAAGCCAGAATAGAAACATATTTAATGAAAGTAATCATTCAGCACCACGAAGCATTAAACAAAGTCTATTGTGAATTGTTTTCCCTTTGCACATCACAGAGAAAACATCCAGTATTGTGATTACCAAGGTAATTTGTCTTCAGATTAATAGGTGATAAGAAAGAATAATGATGTTTTGTTGTGTTCCGTTCTACAGGGGCCCAAAGGTTCTGTTTGACCTATGTAGCATTTACAAAGAAAGTACTAGTCTAATAATCCTAAAATGACAATCCTGGTAACTTCACAAAATGACTTCTATTGTTAGATGGAACAAGAGAGATTCTAGGTAATAATGGAGATGACTACCTGTGTGATGCTCCCTGGCCTGGAAGACCAGAGGCCTGGATTCCAATTCCAGTTCTACCACTAACTACTTGTGTGACCTGAAGACAGTCACCCAGTTTCTCTCAAGCTCAGTTTTCTCACTTATAAAATATGGGAGTTGCAGTAAAGTTCCTGACTGCCTTCTTTGCCACTTTTTTGTATGTGTATTTATTTTTTAATGTATTTTTAAATTTCACTAGTAATATGCGGATCTTTTCTCATTGTAAAAATGTTAAACAATACCGAAGTCTCCCTTCAACCTTCTACTTCATATCTCTTCCAAGATAGAAATTACATTTGTAGTGTAATCTTCCAGATGATTATTATGTATCTATAGACATATAGATATATGTACATAGTTTTGTGGGGGTTATTTTTTAAAATAAATACTATCAAACTGTGTTGTTCTGCAACTGGATTTTTTTTTATTCAACAGCACGTCTTGGGGATATTTTCACGTCAGTACATATAAACCTACCTCATTTTTTATAACTGATACATAGTATGCAGATACCATCATTTGTTTAGCTATTTTCCCACTAATGAATATATAGGTTGTTTACAAATGATCACAGTTACAATTCTGCAGTGGACAATCTTAGACATCTCCTTGTACAGATGTGCAAGTGTTTCCTTAGGATATATTTTCTGACATGGAATTGCTGGGTCTGAATATTTCAGTTGTATTAAATACTGTCAAATTGCTCTGTAAACTAAGTTACACACATGCTAGCAGTTTCATTGCAACTTTATCAACACTATTTCATTCGCCAGTCTTATGGGTGAAAATGGCATATCCGGTTACTTGTAAGTTTGAACAGTTTTTCTATGCTTATTGTGGATTTGAATTTCCTTTTCTTTTTTGGTAAGTTGCTCATTCATATCCCTTTCCCATTTATTCTAATGGATTGGTTACATTTTTTGTGGTATTGATATGGAGGATAACTTTATATTCATGTAAATGTGTATGTCTATAACTTTAAAATCATAACTAGATTGTAATTATGTAATTGTAGATTACGATCTCATTTCTTAACTTTGCTTATGGTGAACATCATTATTCAGAAGTTAAAAATTCTTGACCCTGTCAAATTTATCCAATTTTTTCTTTATGATTTCTGAATTTTAATTCTTGCTTAAAAAGGCTTTTTAAATTATTTCTACTATATTTTCTTCTAATATATTAATAGTGCTGTCTTTTTATATAGCTTTTTAATTCATCTGGAATTTATTGGTGTTTATATTGTGAGGTAGAAATTTCTGTCTTTGTCTCTATCTCTAATGTCATTTTCTTTTTGTGCATCTGTGTCTACATATATTTTTTCCCAATCACCAAGTGTCCTAACAACATTTATCGAAGAGTTCCTCCTCTCCCCAGTGATTTGCTTCCTTATTAATCATATACTGAATTTCCATTTATTTACATGGATCTGGTTTAGAACCCTGTGTTATACTTCACTGATCTCTTTGATTGTTCCTGTATCAATATGACTATCTGAATAACTGTAGTTTTTATTAACATATTTTGATATCTGATATAATAAATCCTCTTTTTTTGATTTTCTTTTCCAAAATTGTCTTGGTTATTTTTGTGTAGTTTCCTTTCTGGGTGAGTTTTAGAATCAGCTTCAAATTCTGTAAACATTCCTACATGGAATTTTATTGTACTTGCATTTAATTTATAGAACAATCTGAATAGAAATGACATTTCTATACTAGTGATTCATCCCACCCAGGAAAATAATAATTCTCTTCATTTATTCAGTTCTTCTTTTAAGACCTTTAGCATAGTGTTAGAATTTTCTATATAGAGGTTTTAGATATGTCTTATTAGATTTACTCAGTTTGAATATTTTAATAGACTTCTTCATAAGTACTCCTTTTTTTCCCTATTGCAAATGAGATTTGTTTTCCTATTACATTTTCTAATTGGTTGCTTCGTTGACTTTATTCACTTAACAAATATTACTTGAGTGCCTACAATGTACTAAAAGGCACTAGGGATTAAAAAGGAACAAAACCCTTTTTTTTTAGTTTTAGTGAGCTTTCATTGATTTATTTGGCTTTTTCAAGGTAAACAGTTATATATTTTTCTCTCTCTTCCTCATATTTGTATTTCTTGCATTGTTGCATTGACTTGGACCTCCAGTGCAATGTTGAATAAAAGCAATGATAGGGGGCTTCCCTGGTGGCGCAGTGGTTGAGAGTCCGCCTGCCGGTGCAGGGGACACGGGTTCGTGCCCCAGTCCGGGAGGATCCCACATGCCGTGGAGCGGCTAGGCCTGTGAGCCATGGCCACTGGGCCTGTGCGTCCGGAGCCTGTGCTCCGCAATGGGAGAGGCCACAACAGTGAGAGGCCCGCGTACCGCAAAAAAAAAAAAAAAAAAAAAAAGCAATGATAGTTTGCATCCTTTTTTGTTCCTTATTTTTATGAGATTTCTTCAATTTCATAATTAAATGTGATATTTGTTGTATGTTTATAGTAGATACTTTTCACATTAAGGATACTTCATTCTCTTCCAACTTTACCTAGAATTTTTGTTAGGAAAATGTTTGTTAAATAGGTCTATGTAAAATGCTAAGGTATATTGCCAAAAATTCAGCTGAACTTAAAGTTTCACGGGATCATTCCAATGAGTGAATTTCTAATAATTCAGTTATTATATTGACAATGATAGAGACTATTTTAAAGAAGTTTTTTTCCTTTGTTTTTTAAGCAATGACTCTACTTATTCATTAGTATATACACTTAGGTATTAATTTAATCAAAGATCTAAAAATATTTTAAAGAGTGTAAACATGGTTGAATCATATATAAGAGCTCCGAGGAACCACAGAAGAAATACCAATAAAATTTTAGTGGAGAGATAAAATAAATTATAAAGTAGACTTTAAACTCCAAGACAATAAAAGCAGAACCTTGGAGAAAGAGAAATGAAAAGAGTGACAATCCTTGAGACTAATTAACCCGAAGGACCACATTCAAATAGTCAATGAGGTGTAATCAACATGTATAAGCATAGAGAAAAGTATGGAGGTTCCTTAAAAAACTAAAAATAGAACTACCATATGACCCAGCAATCCCACTACTGGGCATATACCCTGAGAAAACCATAATTCAAAAAGAGTCATGTACCAAAATGTTCATTGCAGCTCTATTTGCAATAGCCAGGACATGGAAGCAACCTAAGTGTCCATCAACAGATGAATGGATAAAGAAGATGTGGCACATATATACCATGGAATATTACTCAGCCATAAAAGAAACGAAATTGAGTTATTTGTAGTGAGGTGGACGGACCTAGAGTCTGTCGTACAGAGTGAAGTAAGTCAGAAAGAGAAAAACAAATACCATATGCTAACACATATATATGGAATATTAAAAAAAAAAAGGTTCTGAAGAACCTAGGGGCAGGGCAGGAATAAAGATGCAGATGTAGAGAATGGACTTGAGGACACAGGGAGGGGGAAGGGTAAGCTGGGACAAAGTGAGAAAGTGGCATGGACATATATACACTACCAAATGTAAAACCGATAGCTAGTGGGAAGCAGCTGCATAGCACGGGGAGATCAGCTTGGTGCTTTGTGACCACCTAGAGGGGTGGGAGGGAGGGAGACGCAAGAGGGAAGAGATATGGGGATATATGTATATGTATAGCTGATTCACTTTGCTATGAAGCAGAAAATAACACACCATTGTAAAGCAATTATACTCCAATAAAGATGTTTAAAAAATTAATTAATTAATTAATTAAAAAACATGGATAAGCATAACTTGGAAATATGTATTACAACTGTAAGCTCAATGCAGTGAATAGAAACAATGTTTTATTAACACTAAACGAAGATATGCTTGAATGGTGTGTGTCATGTTAGGAATGGCTGGATTCATGAAATAATTTGGGGCATCTATGGAGGTTGATCATATAATTTTTATGTTTCAATCTGTCATTTGCATTAATAAATAACCTAATATTAAGCCGTATTTGTTTCATAGGAAAAGCCTTATTTATCATGACTCATGCTGTATTTTTCTTTTAGTACACTGCTGGATTTGAAGTGTTAATATTCTATTTAGCATTCTGCATCTATGCTCATGAGCAAGGTTGGCCCCACAGCTTCCTTTTTTCTGCTGTATTTGTCCAATTTTGGGCATCAAAGTTATGCTAGACTTACAAAATGAATGAAAAATATTCCCTTTTTTCTCTATGTTCCAGAATATTTTATAGTGCATGAGAGTGATTTGTTCCTTAAGGATTTGATATAACTTGTCTATTTAAAACTTCGGAGCCCTATGCCTTTTTTTTTGTTTTTGTTTTGTTTTGTTTTTGCGGTACGCGGGCCTCTCACTGTTGTGGCCTTTCCCGTTGCGGAGCACAGGCTCTGGACGCGCAGGCTCAGCGGCCATGGCTCACGGGCCCAGCCGCTCCGCGGCATGTGGGATCTTCCCAGACCAGGGCATGAACCCTTGTCCCCTGCATTGGCAAGCAGACTCTCAACCACTGCACCACCAGGGAAGCCCCCTATGCCTTTTTTAAAGGGTAGATCTAAGATTCTCTTTCAGATTATTGGTCCATTCAGGTTTTCTATATCTTTTTTTTTTAATAAATTTATTTATTTTTGGCTGCGCTGGATCTTCCTTGCTGCGCGCGGGCTTTCTCTAGTAGCGGGGAGTGGGGGTTACTCTTCGTTGTGGTGTGCAGGCTTCTCATTGCAGTGGCTTCTCTTGTTGTGGAGCACAGGCTCTAGGCACGCGGGCTTCAGTAGTTGTGGCCTGTGGGCTCAGTGGCTGTGGCTCACAGGCTCTAGAGCGCAGGCTCAGTAGTTGTGGCGCAGGGACTTTGTTGCTCCGTGGCATGTGGGATCTTCCTGGACCAGAGCTCAAACCCGTGTCCCCTGCATTGGCAGGCGGATTCTTAACCACTGTGCCACCAGGGAAGTCCTTCTCTATCTTCTTGAGTCAATTTCAGCAATACATCTTTTCCTGGAAAATAATTCATTAAGTATTGATTTTCAAAATTTTAGTGTCATAAAATTACATTTAATAAAACATTAAATATCCTCCATATATGTACTTATTTTGGCTATTGTTTCAAACATTGCTTATTTATACCTTCTGTTTTCCTTCCTCAGATTTTTCCAAAAGTTTATCTATTTTAGTAGCCTTCTCAAATAAACTGTTTTAGGTTTTATGGATCAATATTACCTACTATTGTTTGTTTCGGTCTTATCAAAATTTCTTTGAATTATGTTTTATATTTGCTTTTACTTTCCCTGTTTAAACTTACTGTTTTTTAACTAACATCTTGAATTTTCTAATCAATTTATTTAGACTTCGATATTTACTTTGAGAGCCATTTTGGCCATGCTCCATAGGTTTTGCTATATGGTGCTTTCATTCTTGTTCATTTCTAAATAGTTTGCAATTTTAATTTTGATATTTTTCTTTAACCTGGAGTCATAGAGAAGGATTTTTAAAATTATGTAGAAATTCTTTAAAAATTCTTTTCGTTAACCATTATTACTAATTTCCAATTGTATTGATATGCTCAGAGTATGTAGCCTTAATGTTCTGTTTTTCCTAATTTGTTGAGTTTTTTGTAACTTTATATATAGTCAAATTGTGTGCAAGACCTATATGTGTTAAAGGAATGTCAATTCTCTACTTGTTGGATATGTTCATGTACATATCTATTGTATCAAACTCATTAATTGTGTTCTCCAAATTCTCATTTTTATTCATGTTTCCACTTGATTTGTTGCTGTGTTTCTGAGAGAGAGGTATGTAAAAGTTTCCCATTAATATTGTAGATTGCCAATTTCTTCTTGTTTTCCTATCCATATTTATTTCATTTGTTTCACAGTTATGTTTTTGTGAATAAACTAAAAATTAGTATATCCTCCTAGTGGATTATACCAATATGAAACATTCCTCTTGTCCTTTTTAATTTTTTGTCTATGCTTTAGTTTGCTTGATATTACTATTGTTACACCTACTTTATTTTTGTTAGCATTTTCTGCATGTGTGTCAATTTAGTTTCAAGTCTCATGTGTCATTTTATTTAAACTGTATCTCTTTTTAACAGGTTATGGTTAGATTTTATTTATTTGTCCAGCCTGAGATTATCTGTCTTTCAATGAGAAGATTTAACTCATTCAGATTTAATGTGATTATTGATATCTGAGATTGTCTTTTCCATCTTGTTTTACCTTTTCTAATTAGAATAATTTCTTGTCTTTTCTTTTCCAGCAGCTTATTGGAAATAGCATTCTATTCTATTCTGTGGGGGGTTTTTTGTTGTTGTTCTCTAGTAGTTTTTTGGAAGTTTTATATTTTATTTCATATTCTAGTTGTTACCCTTAATTTCTTTAAAAATATTTAAGCATTTATTTTCCTTACATTTCTAGAATTTATAATTATGTACTTATCCTGAAAAAGACAACCATAGCAATAATTTACCTTCCTTTTCTCTTTTCTCCTAAATCCCATAATTGTCTATGTAGAGATCATCTGGGATTTAGTTCCATATTGTTAATATTTTTTTCAATCAATAATTATTTAGGTTTTATTATAATTTTTACTGGCTTCTTTTATCACCATTGTTTCTTTTACTGCACATCATCCCCTTGGGTTCATGTTTCATTTTGCTAGAGTACATTCTCCAATAATTCATTCAAAGGTAAACTGCAGTTAGTAAAATATCTGAGTCTGTGCATACTCAGTGAAAAATACCTTCATTTTGCACAGCCCCCAACTCTCCAACATAAATGTTGTTTTTTCTGAGTATAATATCTTTACTTCTAAATTATTTTTTTTACTTCTAAATTATTTTTATCATCAGTTTGAAGCTAATCCATTACTATTTTCTAACATTGAGTATTGCTGATGAGCGATCTCATGCTAGCTTGATTCTCATTCCTGTGCAGGTGGCCTATTTATTGCTTTGGAGACTTTCACAGATTTTGTTTTCTTTGTCCTTGGAGTTCTGAAATTTCACCGTGATGTGTCTTAGGTATGGATACTTGTTTTTTGCCACTTTTTATATAGTGTTTATTTAGATTTACCACCATATTCACAGCTTTCTTTGTCCTTAATTCCTTCTTACATCTATATCTTTAGCTAGAATCATTTTCCTTTCTTTCATTTATTCTTCAGTACTTTCCATTCATACTTTAATGCAGTTTTTTTAGTGGAATTTTTTCATTTTTGGTTTATCCAAAAAGTGTTTACATTTAAAAAAATAAATCTGCTATGAACATTTGTGTACAAATCTTTTAGTGGACATATGTTTTCATTTCTTTTAGGTAGATTCTTAGGAGAAGGATTGCTGGGTTGTGTGATAAACACATTTGAATTTTTAAGAAACTGCCACACTTTTCCAAAGTGGCTGTACCATTTTACATTTCCACCAGTTTTGTATGAGCCTTATTAAGCTAGCTTTCCCAGCGATTGGTGTGTGCTATTTATTTGAAGATTTTTGTCTTTCTTCAACTCTGAGAAATTTTATACTGTTATTGTTTGCTAGATCATTTTTTTCTTCAATTTTCTTTGTTATTCTTTAACTCCTATTTACTCTGTTTCTTTTTTTTGAGGGGGGGCATTAGTCCTGATTCTTGAGTTTGGCGACTCTGTTTTGGGGTGCCTGTTTCCCCCAAATGTTTGTGGATATTTGCTTCGTGCTCACCTTGGGTTTTGAGAAACCCTGTTTGCCTCTGGATGACGTTTCCTTTTCTCACAGCCTGCACACTTGTCAAGAGATTGAGAAGGGACAGGGCATACTGCTGAAAGGAATGTGTAAGTCATTCACCTTTGGGGCATGGAGGCCTCCTGTTTCTCCTGGGTTTCTCCAACCACTTGGGTCCCAGCCTTGCTTCTCCAGCCCAAGCATCCATAATAATTGTTCTAGCCTGGGACAAACACCTATTCTACCCACTACCTGACACAATTGGGCAGAGGAGAATTAAGGGATCAAACCACTAAGCTGCTCAAAATGGGATATTATAACAAATAATGGTTTTCCCATGGCTTCCATATACTACCTGTATCTCTTACCTCTGGGCTTGGAGATCATCTGAAGTGATACCCACCTTATTCAGCCACCCTCTATTACATATGTTTTAGGCAATATGTATCTCCATTAATCTTATTCTCTCTGCCTTAAGCCTAAGAAAAATTCCTCAAAATTTCTTATGCAAAGTGTACTTCTTATTTTAAATTTCTGTTGTAGAGATATTAATTTCAAATATATATTTCCTACTACTTATGGGGATTTGGAGAGAAAACCAGACATGTGAGCCCAGTCCTTCTTTAGTCAATTTCTACAGGAATAGGCTAGCTACAGGCATACTTTCCTTTCTCCCAACTATAATCCCACCTCCAATACAGAAACAACTTTCTAAGAAGTGCCTCATGCAAATTTTTAAACTGTGAGCAAAGTTGAATAATCCGTAAGATGATGGTTTGTGAGGGATGTCCTGGGCCCAAAGGGAGTGATTCTAATAGACTACAAAATATGACCTACAATCACTTTTAAAATTTGCTGAATCTAGATACAGTGCAGAATGTACCAAATTCTTAGATACTTTGCAGGCTGATTGTCATCATAGAACATTGATTTAAGGGGCCTGTATTTAGAGCTTCTATTTAAAAAGAATAAAGTAAAACGTTGTTTTAAAATTCAAACTTGTAAACATCCAAGTCTTAAAAATTCTGCTCTTTACACAGATCAGAGATTTTCAATTCAAGACCAGATATGAATCCGATGTGTTAAGTGTGTTAGGGCAAGAGCTTTTAATGGAGTCACATCATATTGGAAATGGTATTTGGTCAGGCAGTTTGATGGAGGTGGGGAAAATGTGTTTTGCAGTGTCAGAGTGGCTTCATTAAAGACAAAAGGGGAAGTGATTTGCAGCTGAAAATTTCAGATTCACTACAAAATAGACATATACGCTTGGTGGGTTCTCATCTAATAAAACTGAGAGTGGGTGCTTGGTTTCCTAAAGGCAAAACAACTTAATAAAATTAATCTATAGTGCTCCGAATGCTTAGGTACTGCAAGGCTTCAATGATGCATTTTTCATTAAGTGACTGGGGTAAATATAATTGTCTATGCTAGAAAGTCTGAGTTCTTATTCTAATTTATTTAAATTAGAATAAAAGAACTTATTTAATGACTCATCACTGTTGAGGAGATGGAAGAGGGGGCATCATTTTATTGTGGTTCCCATGACTGGGTGAAGACAGGTGGTTTGAGTTACATTTGAGCTTGAGATAACAGGACTCTTCCAGGACTCATTTATTCTTCCCAGATACCTTAGCCCCAATTTTAAGGGCTAGGCAACCCCCCCACTCCATCCATCCAAGTTTTCCAATGTATGTGGAACTCTACTTTTGTGTAAGGGCCAGACTGAGCCAGGAAAAATGGAGCTAGTCTAGAGCCTGGCCTTTGTATTACTGTCATGGTGTGCAGAGTAATCCTAGCAACAGAAAGAACAGACCAGGTGCAGGACCAGCCTAGCTAGTCCAGTGTTACGTGTGTGTGTGGGTGGGCGGGGGTTAAGGAGCAAGCACCTTGGGTTGGGTTGGGTTGACGTGCAGAGGACCCAGGGACAGAGGCTTCTTTTCCTGAAATCTATGCCTCATCTGCCTGTCCCTTATACCAGAGATTCCAATGTTAGTCATTCAGTCTTTATAAGAAGTCTCCTTTTAACCTGCAAATACTTCTGAGAGGTATAAATTATTCATATCTCACCAGTCCTCTCAAACTCTGGAATCGGACAGACCCATATCCAAATTGCACTTGTCTTAGATAATAGTCTTAACTTATCTTAGTCTTAGTTTTCACATCTGTCAAATGGGGATGATAATCTCTACCTCAAAGGTTAATATATTAAATGAGAAAAGCAAATGTGGAAGTACCTAGGAAAATGCCTGACATGCAAGAGATGTCCTCATTTCATTCATATCAGTCAGCTTATGAGGGAGGTGCCAAGACAGAATGTCCTCAAAGTATCTAAATGAGTGGGGCTCAGCCAGGGAAAGCAAGATACAGAAAGGCCAACACAGACTCAGAATTATGTCCAGAGAAGGGATTTCTGGACCTGGGGCCTGGAGATAACAAGCAGCAGCAGCAGCAGCAGCAGCATCTCCATTATTGTGATAATTACTTTTTAATATCTATGTGCATATGTTTATTTTACAGGATATTTTAAATTATTTATATTTTTCTCCATAAATGATATTTAAATTCAATTTAATTACTGGAGTATTCTGGTTAATCACTGTGAATATTACCTAATATTATTTCTTCTTATTATTACTATACTCCAGGGTTAATAAATTACTTGAAAGTTCCAGAGCACTCAGTCCTGGGACTAGATTTCAGGTGAATTTGGGGAAAACTGAGGATTCTTTCTGGTGTTATCCTACTTCTTATTTTAGAGTCTTTTTAGGTCTGGTGGTACTCTCACCCCAAAGGTCCAGTGCCCTGTTTGCCTTTTTATTCTTTGCTCTTTCATATACTGTTTCAGAGTTTCTCGTAAGGATGACTCCAACACTAATTCATGCTAAGATATGAATGGGTATTAACTCAAATGCTGCACCTTCCATTGAATTTACACTTTTAATAAGGGCTTAATTTCAGAGTTGATTAGTTATTTCATTCCCTTCAAACTCCAGGGGTGAATTAGCTATAAACAAGTAGCCCATATACAGACATTTATGGTCAATTTTTCATACAAACTAGGAAATGGAAAACAGCTTGTGATGGAAGAAGCTTAGACCAACGTGACCTAGGCTTGTGAGGAATGACCTGGGCCCAAAAAGAGAGATTCTAATAAATCAGGAAAATGACTTTCTTAACCCCCATTGCTCATTGACGTCAACCCCAAAAGCACAGGCCCGGGTGCTGAGCGGGCTTGCAAGTCATACCAATTTAAGATCCTTAAAGTTTGGGTTACTTTTCAGCCAGGTAAAATGGGGAAGAGGGAGTTTGACAATATGTATTTTAAAACCCCAAATTAGAAGAATAAAAAGGTTCACCTTGACCTTTTATTTTTGCCATTTCCTTCCCTGCAGTATTTTTAATCAGGTGGATGCTAAGTTTGGGGTCAACAGAGGATGAGAAGGCACTTTGGGTACCAGAATCAATTATTACAGTCTTTAAAAGAAATTATAATATCCATATGCTCTTTCAAGGTAAAATTCTCAAAAACACTCCAAAGAAATTAGCCCTTAAGTGACTGATGTAATCTTCTCTAATCTAAATAGTCCGTTACAAATATGTCCAAAGAGTCTAGAGAGTTTAGATTACTGAGGTTCAGGTGAGTGGGATGATGCATTTTGTGGTTAAGCAGCTTGGTACATTAAAGTGCCATTGTTAGAACATAAGTTTTAACTGCTCTCCTCCATGCAACCCTCTTGCACCCCCATCCCTCGGTGATCTCTGTCTTGCTCTCTGTTGGCCTTTACTTCTTTTTTTTAAACATCTTTATTGGAGTATAATTGCTTTACACTGGTGTGTTAGTTTCTGCGTTATAACAAAGTGAATCAGCTATATGTATACATATATCCCATATCTCTTCCCTCTTGGGTCTCCCTCCCACCCTCCCTATCCCACCCCTCTAGGTGGTCACAAAGCCCCGAGCTGATCTCCCTGTGCCGTGTGGCTGCTTCCCACTAGCTATCTACTTTACGTTTGGTAGTGTATATATGTCCATGCCACTCTTTCACTTTGTCCCAGCTTACCCCTCCCCCTACCCGTGTCCTCAAGTCCATTCTCTAGTAGGTCTGTGTCTTTATTCCTGTCCTGCCCCTAGGTTCTTCATGACCCTTTTTTTTTTTTTAGATTCCATATATATGTGTTAGCATACGGTATTTGTTTTTCTCTTTCTAACTTACTTCACTCTGTATGACAGACTCTAGGTCCATCCACCTCACTACAAATAACTCAATTTCGTTTCTTTTTATGGCTGAGTAATATTCCATTGTATATATGTGCCATGTCTTCTTTATCCATTCATCTGTCGATGGACATTTAGGTTGCTTCCATGTCCTGGCTATTGTAAATAGAGCTGCAATGAACATTTTGGTACATGACTCTTTTTGAATTATGGTTTTCTCAGGGTATATGCCCGGTAGTGGGATTGCTGGGTCGTATGGTAGTTCTAGTTTTAGTTTTTTAAAGAACCTCCATACTTTTTTCCACAGTGGCTGTATCAATTTACATTCCCACCAAGAGTGCAAGAGGGTTCCCTTTTCTCCACACCCTCTCCAGCATTTATTGTTTGTAGATTTTTTTTTTTTTTTCACTTCGCGGGCCTCTCAGTGCTGTGGCCTCTCCCGTTGCGGAGCACAGGCTCCGGACGTGCAGGCTCAGCAGCCATGGCTCATGGGCCCAGCCGCTCCGCGGCACGTGGGATCCTCCCGGACAGGGGCACGAACCTGTGTCCCCTGCATCGGCAGGCAGACTCTCAACCACTGCGCCACCAGGGAAGCCCGTTTGTAGATTTTTTGATGACGGTGATGGCCTTTACTTCTTTCTGGACTTCCTCTCAAAACTTTTCATAGACTTTTTTTTTTTTTTGCATTGAATCAGGCAAGAAAAAAATCACACTGTGTTGTGAATGAATAAAGAAACGCAGCTCAACAAGATATTTGCATTGTAATAAAAGACATAAAGTCCTAAAGATAAAATTTCAAGCACTAGTAATTAGGGAGTAAGGGGCTTCTTGGACAGGTGGAGCTTTATTATGTTTCCTTTTACTATGCGTCTGCAATATTTAATTAGGCTCTAGTCACGTCTACCTGGCCTTTTTAATCATCTAGCTTGGCTAAGAGGTTATAGGTACCAGACAGTAGCTGATGAGAAGAGGCTCCCACTGGGTTCGAGGTAGAGTTAGCAAAATGTGGCACATATAGGCTACTAATTGTCTTCAAGCAGGCTTTGTTCACCAACACAGGAAATTGAAATAGTATCCAGTATTCATTCAACGTGTATTCAGCAAATGCTATCATGTGCCAGGCACAGTGTTAGATGTTGGATTACAACAGTTAATAAGGTAGAGTTCTTTTCTTGGAAGAGCTCAGATTCTAGTGGGAGAGGCAAGTAAGCATTAACAAATACATAGTGTTTGGGCAACTGGCTAGCCATTTGAATAAAATATCTGGATCCCTACCTGACCCCTTACACCAAAATAAATTCCAGATCGCTCAACAAGTTAAATATTTAAAAAAGGAAAAACCATAAGGTGCTAGACAAAAACATGGGTGGTTGTTTTTATAATCTAGCGACGAAGGAGACCTTTCTAACTAAGCATGCTACAAAAGCCAGATGCTATTAAGGAAAAGATTGACACATTTAACTTCGTAATATCATTTTTATGGCAATAAATAAGCAAGCCAAAAGGCAAATGACCAACAAAGAAAAATATGTTACACATATAACAGAGGATTTTAAAAATCCTTCTTAAAATAAAAAAATTTAAAAAATATATATGAAAAGCTTTTACATTGCACAAAGGGCAAAGATCTCACAGAAAAAAATGGATAAAAATTTTTAACAGAAAAATAAATATAAATATTCAATGAATATAAAAATTCTACTCAAACCTGCTGATGCTTATTTAAAGACAAATCAAAACAATGAGATATACTTTCCCTACCACACTTAAAACATGATAAAGTTTTATAAAACCTAATGTTTTTGAGAATGTAGGGATTCATAAACTCTCATTCACAATCAGTTGGACTATAACTTATGGGTACACTTTTGGAGGGCAATTTGATGTATTTATCAAGATTGTAAAAGGCCATATTCTTTAACCCAGTAATTCTACTTGTAAGAATTTATCCTCAAGGTATATGAATATAAACATGCAAATATACATTTGTAAGAAGATGTTCATTGGAGCATTGTTTCTTTTAGCAAACCAAACTATTGTGTAAAGCAAGGGCAACAAATGGAAATGACAACAGAAAAAAGAGATAGTCTCTTCAATAGGTAAAGATATCATGATATATCCATCCTTTGAATATTATATAACAGATTAGAATAAATATATATTCTGATATGGGAAGCTCTCTATGATATATAGAGTGAGAAAAGCCAGGAAGAGAACGGTATGATCCTGTCTGTGTGAAAACAAAGCATATAC
Organism: Delphinus delphis; assembly: GCF_949987515.2. NCBI lineage: Eukaryota > Metazoa > Chordata > Mammalia > Artiodactyla > Delphinidae > Delphinus > Delphinus delphis. The sequence continues at coordinate 16,907,332 of NC_082704.1, read as the reverse complement.
AGATATTCTTATATATGCAGCAAATATTTTTTGAAAAATACATAAGAAACTATTAACAGAGATCCCCTCTGGAGTTTAAGACTGTGGTGGGAAGGATATGAAAATATTCTACTTTTTATTTTATAATCTTCTGTACTGTTTATGTATTTTAACCGTGTGCATTTATTACTACTATTATTCTTATTAGATAAATACTATTTTATATGTAACTGAAATACAATAATACATGCCAACAATAATTATAACATATATACTATACGTATAATTATAAAGATAGGTGAAAAGCCAGATAAAATCGCAAGCTGCTCTAATAGCACAAGCGCTGGTGACCTAAGCCATATCATAGAGCTGTGTGCATAGCGGTGGTGGTGGGTGAGTGGAGGATGAGGGTTACTGGGGGGAGGTGGCATCCGTACTGAATTTTGATTGACAATGAAGAATGAGGTGAAAGAGAGAGAGTAGGGGTTATTTGAGGTAGATGGAACGTTAACGTATCGGGAGTTGTTGGTTCAGGCTGGAGTGTGGTGGGAAGTGTTAGGATGCAGAGTGCCAGCAGTTGAAGCTGGAGATGGAGTTTGAGACTAGATATTATGAAGGACTTTGCCTATCAAGCTAACTACATTACTAAAGTCTCAGAGACTAGTCTTCATGGAAATGATGAACGAAAAGGTTCACACTGTGGTGTAAATGAATCAAAACAGGTATTTGCATTTTAATAAGGGACAGAATGTTCCAAAGGTCTAATTTCAAGCATTAGCAATTAGGGAGGAGGAACCTCCCTCATGTCCCTCAATTCACACAATTATGAGAAGATGACACACCTGGTTATCTGGGTATCAGATTGTTCTACTCAGTGAGGAGTCGGCCACCCTACTGGAGGTGGGGGAAGATTCTGTTTTTCAGAAGCCCCCTTGTCTCTGGGACTGGTAAAAAGAGGTTAGGGGAGAGAGGGTGGCTTCCATGGTAACGAGTCAGTTGTACTAAGAACCCTGCAGACATTTGTTGCTGAGAGGACGTGGAAAGGAAACAGGTGTCCTAAACAGCTAGGTCAGCTGGTTTCCCTCCGTTGACACTACATGGCACAGGGGAAAGTGCATAGGTTTTGGAGTCAGACAGACCAAGATTTTCATACCGGCTTTGCCACTTGCTAGCCCTGTGACTGTGGGCAAGTTACTTAACCTTTCTGAGGTGTAAGTCCCATGAAGTATTGTGTAAAATAATACATACAAAGCACTGAGCACTGATGTGTAGGGAGTAATTGTTAAGCTTTTATAGTAATGATTATTCTCTCTTCTTCATGAGCCCACCAAGGATTACCATGATCTTTGTCATATTAAGTATAATTATCATGATCAGTTCTTACCCATGAATCTTCCCGGCAGCTTTGTCTTGTTCTCCCAAAAGTCCACCAAATATTACTATTATTGTTGTTTTTGCTATTATCATTCCTTCTTCCCTATGAACTTACCATGGGCTATTATTCTTCCTGCTGTCATTATTATTATGGCTGTCATAATGTTATTATGTTATTGTTATTGTTATTTGCTCTTCTCCATGAGTCTTCCCAGGATTACACTCCTTACCCTGTCTCCAGCTCACGACTTTTCCAGGCCCCACCACTGGAGGGAGCAGCAGAGCTGACACACTGACTCCTTGCGCTCCTTTCCAGAGCTACCTAGCCTGCTTTTAGCAGGTGTAGAGGAGGGGCCGAGAAGGCAGAAGTGAAAGCATTTTCTCTGTCTCCCACCCTGCCCCTCCCTCCCTGCTTGCCAGCGTCTCAGGGTCTCCTACAGTTTTATTCTGTATCCTCTGCCCCTTTCCTCCTTGATGGAGTGATTGAAATAAGTAAGCTCTACCGGTGGGTGGAAATAAGTCAGCTTGTTTTCCCAGAAAGCAAAAGAGGACCTAGGAGTAAAGAGAAGGTGAAAGAACTCCTCAGATGTAGATGGAATCTATCGGCACAGCCCCAGAAATTCACATATCCAGGAGGTATGAGCACAGGCTAATGAGAGCAACTTCTTTTTACTGAGCTCTTCTTACACTGTGACAAACACATTACACCTTTACTACGCTCATATGAATTGGGTACTCTTATTATTCTCCTCCTGCTGATGAGGGAACTGAGGCCAGGAGAAATTAAGGGACTTAAGGTCACAGAGCTAGTAAGGGACATCACTGGCATGTCATCCCAGGCTCGTCTGACTCCTGGGCCAGGCCTTCATCTCTACCCTAGACTGCAGTTTAAAGAAAAAGAAAAAACAAACAAACAAACTTGAAGTTGAGCAAACCTGGGGCAGAGGCAGCTCAAGGTTATTTCTATTCGTATTTCAGTGATTACCTCAGGTTGTGATTTTTATAATTTTCTCTTGTATTTTCCTTTTAAATGGTTGTGACTTTGTAGCCTTCATCTTTTGTTTGCAATTGGTATCTTTCAAACCTTACTAGTTGTTTTCTCTATAGTTTCCAAGAGAAAAGTCCGTAGGAAAAAATAATTAAAGCTACTATTTATTGACCGTTTACCTACTGCATGCTAGGCACTTGACATACATCATAGCTAGTCGTCATAACCACCCTCAGAATTGGGTACTATTATTATTCACTTCCATTTGACATAAGGAGAGACTGAGGCTCATAGAGCTTTAGTGGGTGTGCAAGGGCATGCATCTGTTAAGTGGTGAAATGGGGGATTCAAACCCTGGGCTCACTCACTCCAAAGCTCGTGTTCTTCAGTACACCATAAAATGAACTGTGTGTGTTCCATGCCACCTCAGAAGGGTTTGTGGCTTGCTTTTGGCCAGACAAGGAGAAATAAAAGTATCGTTGCATGTTAACCTTGGGAGGAAGATTGGGGGCAGTCTAACAGCAAGCACAGAATAATGCCTAGGGCCCATGGAAGAAAGAAGGTGAGTGGCCAGCTGTCGGCAGACTAAGTATCCCAAGGAGTTTCTATTAACAAATTCCTCAGCCTGGAGTTGTCTTCTTCCAAAGGGTGACCCTTGACCCACGGATACCACACTGAACAGCATCTGGAACCGTGATGTGCTACAAGGAAGGATTTTTTTCTCTTTTAGACTACCAGGCTGATAGAAGGTTTAGAATGAAACGTTGGAAGAAGTGTGCGAGGTTTGAGGGTAATGAGGAGTAGGGACGAGCTCAATTCTGAAGGAAGGGAAAGTAAATGAAGTCTCTTCTCTGTCTTTTGGAGGTTCTTCAGGAGGACATGAGTCACTGGAAAATCATCTGACAGGGCCCTTGCTAAAAAGCACTCAGGAATCACAAATTTTCCCTACCAGGTCTCCCTTTTTAAGATTCTCTAATGTATGCCTAGTGGGTAAAAAGAAGGGATTTGCTAAATATTGACTCTTCTCATGTTGTAAAATGGTCAGTAGTGTAATAATGGTGATCATATCAGCAAACCTCAAAGTGGCCTTTTTCTACGTTGTCCCAAAGGATTGTCAGGTCTGGCGTCAGCAGGAATTGTTGCCGAGGGAAGATTCTTGCCTAGAACTTTTTCGAGACCTGCCACCATCCAGTCTGCTCTTTGTTCCCCTTTGAGCCTGGCCTCATTTTGCTGTTCTCCCTCTGGTATGCCCCTAGCTGGAGTGCCAGCTAAGCCGTTGCCCTTCACACACCCCACCGCAGACCGATATGCCTTCTCCCTTTACTTGGCTGGCAGAGAGAGGATTTATATCAGGATTGCACAACTAAGAAATGCCCAGCGATGTAAAATTCCAATGCTTGCTCTCTGCTATGTTTTTGTTCTTTCATACTGTTGATCCTTAACCTTTGTTGGAGAATCTTCATGGAAGAGTTTACCTTTGAAGGATTTGTCTTTGAGTCTTATGTTGAATATTCTGTGTGTCAAATTCTTTTAGTTGCTTGGGCTAGCCCGCCTCCACTGTCATTGACCCACCATCAATAAAGACAGGGTTTGCTTAAGAATAAGGCATATTCTGTTTTATGTGTGCACTCACGCTGATCAAAAGAGAGATGTTTACTATAACTGGAGTTCTCTATGGAGGTCCGGGCCAAACCACAACCTGGCTCTTTCTGTAGTACTTTCTAAATTGCTATACAAGTGGTAGTATTGTATAAAATAACCCACTGGGGGGGAAGTGAGTTTTTATTGCTACAAAACTATTTCTAACCTAACTTTCCTCCCACACATGCCACCCTTCTGGCCCCTCAATTATGGTAGTAGGCGGTGGTACAAAAGCAAAAGTAACCCTAAAATCACCCCCATTGAAATATAGTCTCTTAAGGCTTACAACACTTCCAATACACTTGGTTAACAATATTTTACTTAAAAAATGTTTTTATGCATGGGCCTATAATAGGCAGATGGGAACCTACACTGCAACAGTTGCATGAGTCAGGGGATACATTCTGAGTCCTCCTGAAAACCATTAGCCAAAAGATTAAAGATAATTAGTTTTAGAAGAAGGTTCTTAACCTTGGCTGTGCACTGGAATAACCTGAGGAGTTTTAGGAACACCCATTCCTGGGTCCCAGCCCCAGGGGTTTTGATTTGTTTAATGTGGAGAGCAGTCTGATGATAGGGATTAAAAAAAATTCTCTTCAGATGATTCTAGTGTGTAGCCAAGATCTAGAATGATTATTCTAGATCCTTGCTATACAAAGTATAGTCTGTGTACGCACAGCATGGACCTGGAGTTTGCCCCAGATCTACTGAGTCAGACTCTGCATTTTTTTTTTTTTTTTTTTGCCACACCACGTGGCATATGGGATCTTAGTTCCCTGAGCAGGGATCGAACATGCACCCCCTGCATTGGAAGTGCATTGTCTTAACCACTGGACCACCAGGGAAGTCCCAGAATCTGCATTTTAACAGGATCTGTTGGTAATTCATATGCACATTAAAGTTTGAGAAGCACTACTCCAGAAGGAGTGTGAGCTCTTGTAAAGCATCGCCTGGAAGGAACACTTTTGCATCATCACCCAATCTGTCCATTGGCATTATGGGTTTTCTAAAATATGGCCTATAAACCCTATAACCTCAACTGCAGATGATGTGTCTACAACAGTCTAATAAAGGTGAATTCTCCCACTTCAGAAAAAAATGAGGAAAAGTGTAGACAGTTTTGGATCTAGCATCGTTTCTTCCTGGTCTGTCTTATAAACTTGGATACCTTTGCTGGTAGTCTTCCAAGACTTGTGGGTAAGGAGTGAGATGCCAAAAAACTAAATAAAACAATGATATTTTTTCCCCACAAAGCAAGGAGACACTACACATGCTAGCCTGGTGAGTTTGACCTCGGTCCCCCGCAAGCTTCTAGAATGGATTATTAAGAAGATGATTTCTGAGCTCTTGGAAAGGGACTCACTAATCACTAGGAATGAGCATGGGTTCATTAAGAGCAAGGCATGCCAGACTAAACTCCCTTCCTTTTGGATGGGCTTACAAGAGGAGGCTGCAAAAATCATTCACCTGGGTTTCGGCAAGGATCTTGACAAACGCTTCTGTGATGTACTTTCAGGCAGGATGAAGAAATGGGGTAAGCGGATAGTATGGACGGTTTAATGCTTAACTTGTTAAATGACCACATACAAAATGTATACATTTAATCAATTATTGTAAACCCAGGAAGACAAGTGCTTTCCAACACTTGGATAAAGGTGAGACATTGACTAAATTTGGGATTAAGATGAAGCTTGTAAGGATATCTGTGTACGTTGTACAACAGAAAATAAAAATCCTCCTTGTTGTCACCATCAGGCCTTATACTGACACAATACTTTTCTATATTATAGAGCACTTTCAAGTAAATTATTTCATTTGATCCTCAGCACAAACCTGCAAAATTAGAATAGTGATTGTCTCCATTTTACAGATACGAAAACTGAGGTTGAACGATTCAGTAATTTTCCAAGGGGACAAATAGTTGTGAAGCTGAACATAAGAAATAAACTCTTACTGTAATGTAGTTGTGACAAATATGAAGCTGTATATTTCAACTCTAAAATTAAATACATAAATTCAGAGTGAAGGCAAGGCTTAGAAGTACTTCTATAAAAGGGATAGGGGTTTCTGTTAGCTTAAACTTACTATAAGCCCATAGTGTTTTGTGATTGCTAAATATGCTATTGAGATCTGAAGGGTATATTAATGGAAATATGCAGTCCACCACATTGGAAGTGCTAGTTTCTTTCTATCTAAGGTTGGCCAGAGAATTTTTCTGTATTTGAAGAAAATGGGGATGTTTCACTTGTAAAAGCAAAGACTTAAGGAAGGATTTTACATTACACGTTTTCTGTGGGTCGATGTGTATGAAAATTGGAAGAAGGCAGTCCTCAGAAAATTAAAAAAAAATTTCCTCAGCATTACAGCTACCTGATAATTGAAGGGACAACCATTCGTTATAGGTGCTAAGTCTCCTCTGGGCCCCCAAACCCCCTGTACCCCTCCTCTAGAAGGGTTCAAGTAGAGGTTTGGTCAGCCTCTTGTTGGGTATGTTGTAGAAAGTGTGTGCATTGTATCATTTTGAATGGCCCCTCAAATTCTATGATTTTTGAAGTCTAGGATTCATTCTTTCACTGTGTCCAGATGTATATGATCAAGTCCAACTTTGGGGCATCAATTGATGAATTCGCAAAATTGACTGCTGGGGTTAAGATAGAACAACTGCTTGAGCAATGATCCTGCAAAATAAGGGAGCTTTGGCTAGTTTTGAAGTTTCTTATGATGTGCCACCCTTTATGGGATTTGTCTCAAGCTCAAAATTAATTCTAGCCCCTGTGCATTCTGCCAGCCTATGATGTCATATAGGTCATCCTTGGGTCTTTAGCATGTGGTACCAAAGACGGCCTTCTGAAATAAGAAGGGACTTCCTCACAAAAGTCATCCTTTATAGGTTAATAACTCAGGTGAATGGCTGGAATTTCTCTGCACATCCTTACCACACCCAGTTTAAAACATGACTCTAACCAGGATCCTGTAGAGTTAATTTAACATACGATGGTCTGGCCTAGGGCCTATTCTTGGGGATGGGGAGTGGTCTGAGGGAACATCTTTCTTCTCCAGGCCTCTTTTGACCTGTGACCACCAACCATGTGGTTTCCTTTTCAGGTATTTCCCCAACATGGTGACCATTTCATCACATTGCCTGCCTCCTTAGGGAGGGAAGTTGAAAATGTTGGTCTATAGCAGAACAGAGTACAATGGAGCTCTGGGAGTGAAGGGGAGAGATCAAGACTAAATCTGGGGACCTGAACAAGTCTTCATTCTTAATAAGCCTAGAGTCCAGATTCCATTGGTAAGGAAAGGAAATGGAAAAGAAGGGGGAAGCTGAAGTAGATTTCAACAGGAGGGCCACAGGTTTAACACTGGGCAGTGGACAGCGAGTTAGTCCTAGGCACCTCTTTCCCTTGAGAGTGCAAGGTCAGGATCTCGGAATAGCCTGAGACAGCATAGCTTAGTGGTTATAAACACAAACTCTGGAGCCAGACTGCCTGGGTCCAAATCCTGTCTCTGACACTTGCTGGCTGTGTCACCTAGGCAATTTGCTTAATTTCTGTGGCTCTGTTTCTTTCTTTGTAGGAAATGTGAATAATGATAGTACCTACCTCATATATGTACTGTAAAGATTAAGACGCTTAATAAATGTAAAGCTTTTTAACATAGCCTAACAAATACTAAGTGAATATGAGTGTCTGTTCAACAAAAAAGAAAAAAGTAGGGTGCGAAGGTAGACAATTTAGTAAATATTTATTGTATACCTACTATGTTCCAGATACTGTGCTAACCAAAGTTTAGTACGGGGAAATCTGGCTTTGGAGTCAGGCAAAATTGGATTCTAATTACAGCTCTGACCTTGGCTATGAGCTGGATGGCCTTGGACATGTTCCCTAACTTCTCTGAGCCTCTGTTTCCTCATGTGTAAAGTGAGGATGATAATAGCACGGGGCCATACAGGATTGTTGTTAGGAGTAAATGAGTTAGTACCTATATGTGTGGTATATATGAGTGGACTCACTAAGTGGTAATACATGACTTCTGTAAGCTGGGGCTTATATGATGAAACCTAACGGGGATAAATGTCAAATCTTAAATCTGAGTTTAAAACTCAATTGCAAAATACCACATCACTTGTATAAGTGAAGGAAAAGAAAGGATTGAACTGGCAAGATCTTGTGTGAGAAAGAGCTGTGGGTTTTGGTTGACCACAGTTTCCTATGAGCCAACAGTGTGATCTCGCTGCCCAAGGACTAATGTAATTTTAGATGGCATTAAAAGAAATGGTGAGTTGAAATCCCAGAAAATGATCATTTCACTGTCCTGGTCACATACCCTGTGCTGGTCAGATCACTTTAGACATGTAGGACTTCATTTTGCTTACATTTCTGGATGAACAATGACAGACTCACTGACAAACTGCCCAGAAGTGGTGACCTGGATTGGGAGGCAATGGAAAACCCTTTCTTGAGGATGAGATTAAAATAACCCAGGGAAGGAAGCACTAAGGCAATATTTGAAACAGTTTTTTCTTCTAATGAGAATGTTTATACAACACACCCCACATGCAATCTGTCAGCAAATCCTGTTGGCTCTTTCCTCAGATTATGTCAATAATCCAACCATTTCTCATCACCTGTTTGCTACTGTGCTGACCTAACCTACCATCTCTTGCCTCATTATTGTAGTAGCCTCCTTGTAGATATCTCTGTTTCCACCCTGGCCCCTCAGCCTATTCTCTACACAGAAGACAGGATGGTTCTATTTAAATGTTAAGTCTAATCATGTCACTCCAGTGGCTTCCTAGTTCATTCAGGGTGTAAGTCAAAGTCCTTACAAAGATCTGCAAAGGTCTTGCTTGCCCTGGCTCCCATTGCTTCTTTGACCTTGTCTCCTACTTTCCTCCTTGCTTACACTGCTCCAGCCACTGTAGTCTAGTCACAGTTTCTCGAACCAGCCAGGCATTCTCTTGTCTCAGGGCTCTTGTACTCCCTGTTCCCTCTGACCAGAACCCACTTTGCCTAGATATCTGCATGGCTTACTCCTTCATATCCTTTAATCATAAGTCAAATGTTACATTCTCAGTGAGGTATTCTTAGTCACCCTTTTTAAATTGCAACAATCTCCCCACAAAACACACACTTCTGTATCTCCTTTCTCTGCTTTATTTTTCATCACATCTTTCTTCATTGTTTAATATTCTGTATAATTAACGGGTATATAAACTATATAAAAAAGCTGTTCTGGTTGAATCTGGCAGGAGTCGGGTAGGCATGAACTCTTCCCTCTCCAAAACCTGGATAATTGAGAGTTAACTACATAGAGATACATTTGCAAACGAGTGTTGACCAAACCCTGGAAGCAACACTGAGTGAGATATTCTGGACTCAAGGAAGACAACTCATGTCTTCCAAATGTTGTAAGATTATTATGTGTAAGAAGTAGATTTCATCTAGGTTGCAACTTGGGTCAGAACTAGAGCCAGTGAGTATGAAGGGAATATACACAGGCAGATATGAGATCAGTCAAGCAATCTGAAATTCTCAGGTTGTGTCATGGAGTGGTGAGCTCCCCATCGCTGGAGGTGTACAGAAAGAGGCTGTGTACTACCTGTCAGCTTTGCTATAAAGGAGATTCTGTACTGGGTTGGGGACTGGATCACACCACCTTGACAATCTTTGTAGCTCTAAGATGCTGAGGACAAAGATGTGACCCATGGACAGAGGGTAATTTACATTTGTTTTTTAGAACTGAGGAGAGGATTTTTGGCCTTTGTTTCTGGAGTCCCAGAGACAAATTCTCCTCTCAAAGGTCCATTCCACCCTAATTGAGAGTCCATTTCCCAGAAATTACTCGATGCTGAGCTGATTAGAGGCCAGCCAGGGGTAAAGGGACTGATTCCCATGGCAACCAGGTTAAAAAAAACATACCATGTGGAGCATTGTCAGCAACAAGCTACGTTTGCATTATAAATAGATATTTAATTCATTGAAATAGCTCTGACAGTGAGTAGGAAAGTTAAAGCCCAAAGCCACTCTTTAAGTATTTCACAGTTAATTGACAACTATTTTTTTTCTCTTCTAAATCATGTAGAACTTGGTTCTCTAAGTGTAAGAATAGTATATGTGAATGCTTTTAGAAAACCAACTAACAGTCCAGTGTCACAATATTTCTCACTACTTGTTTCTCATTTAAAGATTTATCAGAATTTTCTCTTATTGCACGGGTATCTCTGTTTGACTCTTTGATACTGGAGACCCCAGGTTCAATGTCTGGATTTCACAAGTCTTTTTCTATCATTTTTGCTTCATCTTCATCCTGCTTTTCTAACGCAGAGGTTTCTGTAAATTTCAGTCCTTGGCCCTCTGCTCTTTTCTTCCCATCTCTCTTTCCCTGAATAGCTAAAGCAATCAAGTGATCACTTGCTAACTTGCACAGCCCTACCACTAGGCTTGACAATACACGCTGGAATATCCAATGATTGGAAAACAAAATCAGACCTGATCAAAGGACTTCTATCCTAAAACCAACGACCAAAACCAGGCCTCCCTCCAGTGTTCAAAATGTACAGCTTGCTTGGGGGTTAGGGATGGAGAGTTTGAAGGCAGCTAGTGGTGTTTGGCAGAAAGCAACAATTAGGTTTTCCTAAATTCAAATGTAAAAGCATTTTTGAAATGAATTTTTAGAAACACTATAAGAAATTAGTATATGCGACTAATAGAATCTCATCAAATGGAAATCAGAGTGAGACTTTGTACTTCTACATTCCAAAGAGCTTAATACAAATTAGTCTATAGTACTCAAGAGTGTTTCATTCTGTAAGGATTAAGGGAAATGTGATGCATTTTTTTCATTAGGTTGCTGGGTAAATAAGCTTCCTGATATAAGAATATGGGAGTTGTTTTCTAAATTTTATCGTAACCAAGGATAAATAACTCACTGTGTACAGCACCCTTGTACATTGCTCTATTGAACAGTGATAGCTTAGAATTAAACAGTGTTGGGAGGTAAGGAACTTTAGGGTCAGATGTGAAGGGGTTGTGACCTCCTCTAGGACCCATAGGTCAGTTCTTCTGAGGTCTTGAACAGGTTTAAGGAATTAGGTAAGCCCCCTTCCCCAATACAACCCTCCTAATGTGTACTGGATTCCCACCCATGCGGCAAGTTGCATGCCGATCCAAGGAAAGAGATCAGGGGCTCGGAATGCGAGCCAGCCTCCGTTTGGAATACTGGGAAAGAACACTGGGACAGGACACTGGGAGGTCCCCTGCTCTAAACCAATCACCTCACTTGCTTACTCACTCTTTGAGATCCCACCACCAGAGAAAACAGGGCTTTCTTTAGGGAGGGGCAAAATATTCAGCTTTTATCAACCTTTCACACTTAAGAGTGAACTAATGTACACCTGTGGTTGTTAGGTAAGGGCCACAAAGCACACTTTGCCGATTTCAAAGTTCTGTAGTGGACTAATCCTAACACTGGAAAGCAGGTGTACTACAGACCTAGAAGTAACACAGTAGAAAGTATGTAACTTCAGTGTTTGCCCTCCTCAGGCTCAACTTGGAGAGAACATTGCCATTCATTCATTCTTCCATTCATTCAAAAATGAAATGGAAGGATGATGGGACATTCTGTTCAGTTACCATGTCCCAAACCAAAATGGACATTTTGGAGCCTTCCCTCCTCCCCGACCCCATCCTTGAGCTCCTTTCTCTGTACTAGCAGCGCTGTGCTCTCTTATTCTGCCATGGAGATCAGCTCCAATACACCATTTTTGCTAAGTGTTAAGTGGACAACAAACCAATGGAAAACCACTGCCATAGTTTTTGCAGTTAAATAGTGAATACTCTCTTTATTCAGAAGAATACATTTTTAATAGAATTTCATGCACCAGTAAATCAGTACAGTGAGGAGTTACGAGGGCAGGGACTCTCTCTTCAGGAAACATCTCACCCTGGTAGGGCTCTCAACTCCTAAAATCCCCTTGACCTATCTCAGGTGATTAGTGGCCAAGGACCAGTAGATGGGGTGGACTCCCAGGGAAACCAGCCAGATTTGCAGGTCTCTGAGGATAAAAAAAGAGGAGAGGAAAGCTCTTGCCAAGGAGGTGATTATTATATTGGGACGGGCAGTTCCACTGAGGTTCCCTGAGAGATCGATGAGGGAGAGTTGGTATTGGTGCCCAGGTCTCCTTCTTGGTTACACTCTTCCAAGGCTATGGTCTGGTCTCTTCCATCTGTCTCTGAGCCTCTGTGTAGAGAAAAAGACATGACTAAGAGAGGATCCAGAGCCATCAACCTGAAAACAGGTTGCATTGTGGGACTCAGATTCTAGAGGAGCATATGTACCATTGTTTTAACAGAAGCCTCTGGGTTCACAGAAGGAGGCTGACATAAGGCAATTACCTGGTTCGGAGTCGAGGCCACTTCTTCCACTCTATGGCTAGCACCACCCCTAAAGCTACAACCACCACCACGATCAGGGTACTTCGGACAATGTTCCCCACAGTGCATTCCTGAGCAGCAGGCCCTGTGGTGATAAAAGAGCAGAAACCAAGGCCATAGAGATCAGTGCATGTACGCTCCCCTGGATCTCTTGTTGCCCCCTCATCTGGCCTCCTCCGGGGTTCACTCGGGAACCATGTGTTGAGACTGCAGATGGGGTGGTCAGAGGCAGTGCTTATGCTGAGGCAGAAGCAGCCCTCCTTTTGGGGGGTGGAAGAGGCCTTGAAAGTATCCTTCTCACTATCTTTGAGTGAATCTGAGGTTCCACCTCCTTACCATCCCTAGGAGAAAGAAAAATGACCACACTTGAGGTCTCTGATTCCAAACCCCTCCCCCTCCATGTTTGGCCTGTCTCCATGGAGACTATCTCTGGGATCCCACGTATGTCATGCCAGAACCATGGAGGGATTATCATCTCACCTGCTGCCCCCACCAGCTCCAGGGGATCACTAGGCTCTGACCAGATATCAGGGTAGGCCTGCAGACGGTAGCTGCAGCTATAGTTTCCAATGCCCTTTCCTTCTACGTTGTTGATGACAAAGTCTCCATCCTCTGAAAACTGCTGAGGCGCTTCTTCTCCATCATGTTCCAGGACAAACTCCACACCTGGCAGGGGTCCTCTGCACTGAAGGGTGATATCCTTTCCTAGCTTGAACACAGTGCTGGGCGAGGCTGACAGGGAGGGTTTAGGGGGCTTATCTGCAGCCAACCAGGACACAGAGTTAGAAATGGCCTTGAACCCAGCCCTTTACCCCCTTAGGGCTAACTACTAAGAAACTACAAAATCTAGACTCTTGCTGAAATCTCCAAGACCTTACCAGTCACCCAGATCTCCAGGGAGTCACTGAGATTAGAAGCTGCAAAGGGAGCAGAATCCAAATAATAAACACAGCTATACATCCCAGAATCTTCACTGCTCACTGCTGGCATCCGGAAGTCAGCCCTGTACCCTCTTGGCCTCTGTTGCCTTAAGGGCTCTTGAGTACCCTTCTTCAACAGGACAAATGTTGAGTCTGGCAGTTCCCCTTGACACTGAAGAGTCATGTTTTCTCCAGGGGCCACCATGGGACCAGGCTGGGCTAATAGGCTGGGTTTGGGGAGCAAACCTAGAAGAAATTGACTCTTGGTCATAGAGAGGTGGCCACTTTCCAGGGCATCACTGGAGTCTCAATAAAGAGGAGAGACTACTGCTTGCCTCTCCTTGAGCTCTTGGAAAACCGTTTACCGTTTCCCATGAACCATCTGACAGCTTACTCACTCTTTACTCCCCTGCTCACGCCAGAGCATCTTCCCCTTACCTGTGACTATAAGTTCCAGGGTGTTGCTAGGCTGTATCTTGATAGGGCTGGTCCAGTCAGGATGGTAGCAGCAGCTGTAACGACCTATGTTAGCTCCAGATATATTGGTGATGGGGAATGCCCCATCATTACTGATGGATCCCCAGAGCTGCACTGAAGTGGCTTCTATTTCTTTGTGCAGAATGTACCCTACTCCGTGGACTGGCCCTTGGCACCAGAGAGTAACATTCTGCCCCATGGGAACCACAGAACTGGGCTCAGCAAACAACCATGGCTTGGGGAATGTGTCTAGGAAGAGACCAAAGATGGAAAGTGGTTAGTATGCAAACTTATCACTCGCTGAATTAATCCTTTATTTTTCTCCTTCCAGACACAACCGTTCCCCTCCATGGCCTAGCCTACCCTTCCAAGAGGGATCACCCTCTCTAACCCTTATTCCAGTTGTCTCTGTCCCAGTCCCATGTCTTGTCAGTCCTTACCAGTCACCCAGATCATAAGAGGCTTGCTGAGATATGATCCCCTGTTTGCCATAGTGGTCTCATAGTAGACACAACTATAGTTCCCAGAGTCGTCTGCTCCAACAGCGTGGAGGGGAAAGTCAGCCACATTCCCTGAGGCACTCTGAAACTGTAAGGGAACCCGGGTTCCCTCCTGCAAGAGGGCAAACCTCATGCCCTGGAAAGTCCCTTGGCAGCGCAGGGTCACATTCTTCCCAGGAAGCACCACAGGACCTGGCTGTGCCAGGAGAGTGGGTTTGGGGTAGAATTCTGAAATTAAAGAGATCACAGCATGAGAGAATCCTGCCCCTGACATTCTGAACATTGTTTTTTTAGTGTTATTAGAAGAAACAATATATGCTTATTGTAGAAAATTAGAAAATACGGAAAAAAACCTATGAAGAAAATACAATTCTACTGCTCAAAGATAACCATTCTTGCTACATTTTTATGTATTTATTTCCCATTTATTTTTTTGTACATGGCCATGTCATTGTAGCTCTAACTATTTGCATAATTGGGCCTACTATATGCACAATTGTGTAGTTTAATATTTTTCACTTTATGTTGTAAATATTTTCCTATGACGTTAAACAGCCTTTGAAAACTATCATTTGTAATGGCTGCATAATATGCAGTAGACATTTCAAGGTCTCCGCCATTTCTCTGAGGGCCATCCAGCCCACCAATCTCTGACAGCCCAGCTAAAGAAAAAGTGGACATTGGGCCTAAAGCTCAAGGCCAAGCCACAAAAAGATTTCAGAAATAGGGCAACATGTGAAACACCCCCATCTGCCTCATTTCTTTCCCCAGACGTGAATTATTTTCCTCCCTCTTCTCCTCTTTCTCACCTTCCTGTATTAGTGATCATATAAGGCAGCTGCCTTACATGGACTGTTTACCATGTGTTAGGCACGGTCCTAAGCACATTCTTGGTGACTTTTAGAAGGAGCACTTCTTCCTCTCCCACTGACAGCCCTCCCGCCCACTGTCCCAGAGTCAGTACCACCTCCACCTGCATTTCCCCACTCCTGACCTGTCACCACGAGCTCCACAGGGTCACTGGGCTCAGACCAGATAGCAAAGTCATAATAGCGGCAGCTGTAATTCCCTCCATCACCAATGCCCACCGAAATGATCAGAAAGTGGGCTGCACTGGCTCCCGGACTCGCCCAAGACCTGTCACTGGACGCTATTTCACTTCCATCTTTGTAAAGGATAAAGCTCATTTGCTGGTGGGGGGTGGAGCAATTGAAAGTCACTCGGGCACCAGGAGTGACCACAGGACTGGCCCATGTCTTGAATAAGGGCTTGGGGTACATTTCTAGAAGGCAAAAAACCAAACACAATACAAAACCAAATTAAGAGAGAAGAAAGATTGCTAATATAGCAAATATTGGTTCCAGAAAGCTGCTTTGTTTCCTATAGTATTTCATTCAGAAGAAGGTGCATTTAAAAGTCAAGGCAAAACCACTTTGCAGATGAACTTTTCACAGGGACCCCCTCACCCCACCCCTCACCTCCTCCAGCCGAATCCTCCCTGTCAGCAGAACAAGCAATGGAAGCTAGCTAAAAGGGTGAATTGTCACTGGGGCTCTGCTGATTCCCTGAGCCTCAGTTTGCCCATTTGGACAAGAAGGGGAAATGGTACCTGATCCACCTCCTTTGAATATTTGCTCTATAGCTAAATGAGATAATTGATATGAAAATAATTAGAAAAATTAAATCACCCTCTACAAACCCCAGCTATTAATAACGATTATGGCTATTAATATCGTGCAGCCAGAGGCCCTGGCACTCCCAGCGCCACGCCTGCCTGGCTCTAAGATTGGACACAGGCTCCTAGGACCAGCAGCAAAGTTTGCTGTGAGGAGAGGAGTGTCTGACCCAGAGCTTTGCTTCCCCACTCCTCTCTCACACACCCCTTTCAGCTCTACCTTTTATGACAAGCTCCAGGGGCTCACTGGGCTCAGACCACTTGAAGGGGCGCTTTTCAGTGTGAGTGCGGCAGCTATAATTGCCTTCATCTTTATCCTCCATTCTTTGGATTGTAAAGAAGGTTTCTCTCCCAAGGGCACCAAGTTGCTGGACAGGTTCCTGCACTCCCTCCTTATACAGAGCAAACCCCATGCCTGCCAGCCATCCTTTGCACCGGATTTGCAGTTCCTGGCCCCGAACTGGGGGGGAAGCAGAAATGACAGGTTTGGGGAGGATGTCTGGAAAACAAAACAGGGACACTCGGAGTCACTTTGTCAGCAAAATAGAAATCCATCCTGGACTGGCCTTTGCCTCTTCCTGTCAGTCTTCTCATAACTCTGTTCCCCACCCCTCCCCCCATTTCAGTGCCCCTCCTCTCCTACAGGCAGCAGAAGCCCCTTGGGCTCTGGGTCTCTGAGCATTCCCCATCCCTAGGAACAGTGCAGGAGTCCCAGGGGCACTGGGGATCACTCCGTGAGGACCCTCTGCCTTTTCTTACCTGTCCCCACCAGCTCAAGTGCCTCACTGGGCTCTGACACAGCCATCTCCTCCCACGAATGGCAGTGGTAACTCCCGGTGTGGCTCTGGGTCAGGGCTCCAAGGGGGAAGGCAGCCCGGACCTGCTCTGAGGCCGGGCGAGTTGCAATCCACCCGGTCCCGTCCTTCAGCAATACAAATTCCTTAGTTGAGCCAGAAGGGCTTCTGCACCAGAGGGTTAAGTTCTTCCACGGGGCCAGAGGGAAGTTGGTCTCTGCCCACAGCTCAGGCTTTGGGGTTGGCATGATTATTTCTAGAAACAGCAGAGTTAGTGAAGCCATCCTCCCTCACCCTCACCCTCCCCTTTTCCTTGCCCTTGAACACCCTCCCCAGATCACATTGCCCACCTCCCCTTTCAACCTCAATCCAAACTCTTTCCTTCTCTCCGCAGGTGCTGGGGAAAGGGGAAGCTGATGTCTCAGCTGAGGGTCAGAAAAATGCAGAAGCTTGGGGGAAATTTTGCAGGCAGAAAAGCAGAGTTGGAGGCTGAGTTTTGCCAGCAGCTTTAGCAAGTGCCCCTTCCTGGCTGTCCTTCCCTCCCAACCAGTCACTCCCTGGCCACTGACACTGACACTCTGTAGTTATTTCGGATCTCCAGGGAGGAATGTCCCAGTCTGGAGCAGGAAAAACTCACCAGTCTCTTCTGTCAATACCCCATTGCACAGTCCTGCAAAAGAAATTGCTGCCAGGGCTTTGTCCCTTCCCCCACGGGACTTCACCCCGGCCTTCTGCCCAGGCCCCTTCCCCACCCCCTTCTACTCACCACAGCAGAGAAGAGCTGTGAGTATGAAGAGCATGGTGACCCCTTGAGCTGTTCCCAGCAACCAGGCTTCTCTAGCAAGACCAGAAAAGAGATGAGAGGAGTTGCTGGGATTAAGGGGAGGGCGGAGAGAAGGGGGCGGCAATTTATGTCATTGGCTTACTCACCACCCAATAGGGATTGGATATGGCCAGGATAATGGGATATAATCTTTTCTGACATGGATGACTTTTCTTTTTGAGGGCCTCACCACCTACAAACCTCTTGCTCTTTCATGACCCACGTGCCCCCCGCCCCCTCTACCATCCCCAGACAATATCAAATGTCAGGTCCCCAAGGCCCCTGATTAGGCTGTTGCTGGAATTGAGATGTCAGATGTGAAAATGCCTTTGTAACTCCAGCTCTCAGAACCCCTGGAGCTCAGTGTAATCGGCAGCTCTGGGTGGTGGGTGTGGGGGTGGAGGGAGAAATCTTGGGGGTTTCTCAGTCATCAAGTTCAAGTTTGGAAGCAGTTTTTATTATGGCAGTATTGGTCCTCCGACCGACCTGCCTCACCTGCCTTTGTTATGGAAGGGTTGCCTAGGCAGCAACAGTGAATTACCAGAGGATTGTCAGTGCTGAGCTAAGCTTGTCAGAGAGTGGGATCTCTCTACCCCCACCCAGATTATGACTAGAAATGTGCAGCATTTTTAGGTTATGGGTCCTGTAGAATTAGATTATACTAAGCCAAAACTCATTTGACAATTTTTACTTAGAAAACACTGACCCTCCTTCCTGGCCAGGAAAACATGCTTTTCAAGCTGCATTCTCTGAAGTCTGGTTTCCAAATTCATTCTTTGATGCAGTGGACCTGGGCTGAGGTGGGGCACTTGAAGCTACATTTTTTCTAACCCCTGGCTTGAAGGTTACCCCAGTGTATGTGGAACTCAGGATAGGTTCTGTGGAGAAGTAGGACTTGACCCCCATTGAAAGTTTTTGAAAGCTCGAAGGGTAGTGGTTTTGCAGAAAGTTTAGCTGGCTCTCTCCTCATTACCCAAGCACTCTGTCCCTCAGATCCCAGCGGGAAACACAGACACACACAGTCATAGTCATCATCCATTGTATATTGAATACTCCCAGGCACACGAAGTCCTGTGATCATGGTGGGGGAGGGGTACAGCCAGGATCACAAGGTGGGGGAAAGTAAGCAAGGCGTTTGGGAACAGAGGCCCCACCAAGCTAGGAGCTGTCATTTCTCTTCTCATTTTCAGGCAGAATAGCCTGAGCACAAGGCCGTAAGGATCAGGGAGAGAAGGAGATGACCCAGGGGACACAAAAGGATAAAAGTAAATGGCAGGAGAACCTGTTTGGCTTGACATTTTATGGGTCAGAGGAAGCAGTCTGATTCCCTGGCCCAATCCATTCCCTCATCAGATGCCCACCCAGGCTAAGGCTATATTCTCAGAATGCTCTGCACAGTGGTTGGGGGCCAGAGTGGCAGAGAGACTGGCTTCCATAGCAGCTAGGATGGACTACAAGTCTTGCTAGCCCTTGAGAGCTAGGGGTAAGGGTGAAAGTTGGGATGGGAGTTAGATAACATCCTGGGAGACAGGACAGCATGGCTTCTTACAAAAAAAGTTCAGTTGAAGTTAATGTGTAAGACATCAATCATCTCTGAGAGGCAGGGTGGCTTGGGAGGGAGATTTGGGCACCCTCCTGGGGGAATCAGTGAACAAGGTTCTGATTACTTCTCCAGGCTCTGAGAAATATGCATTTCTCCACCCTATGGCTTGGGTGCCGACCCCGCTGTGAGGTGAAAGAGAAACTGCTGGAATGAGAAAGTCTTATATCTTAAGCCCAGAAGGTAGAGGATACAAAGGGTCCCCCCCCCTGTGGCTTGTCTCAACTGGAGTATGACCCATTCCTGAGTCTCTGGGGAGCCTGAACTCAGCTAGATTGAGGAACAGGGGGTTGGGACAAGACAGTTACCTGATTCTGAGTCTCCGACACTTCCACCTTATCCACAGCTCTACCAACAGCAAGGCAAAAAGCTGCACGATTAGGGACAACCTGATAGCCTCATTCAGAACGTAATTCCAGGTGAGAAAGCCTGTGGCCAGAGAAGACCAAAAGCAGGGACCTTGATGGGGACAGGGACTGTTGAATACATTCATGGGGGGAGGGGGATCTGGTTACTGCAGGTGAAGGGAAGTTGAGACAAAAGTGGCCTTATTTTCATGAAGAATAGGACCCTTGAAAGTATCCTGCTCACTGCCTTTGAGTGACTGTGAGACCACTCCAGAGGAAAGATGCCCAAACCCAAGGGCCCTGACTTACAAGCCCCCAACTACCCTTTCCGCATCCTTCTGGGCATTGTTCTGGGATCCCAGGGGTATGATGGCCAAAGCTGCGGAGGGGGCATCCCTGTGAAGAGTGTTCCTCTCACCTGCTGGCCCCATCAGTTTCAGAGGCTCACTGCGATATGACCAGATGTTAGGATGTGCCTCTGTGCGATAGCTGCAACTGTAGGTCCCTGTGCCTTTCCCTTCAACATTACTGATGATGAAGTCTCCATCCACTGAAAATTTTGGGGATGTTGCTCTTTCTTCCCATTCCAGACAAAATTCAAGTACTGGTTGAGGTACTCGGCACTGAAGGGTGATGGCCTTTCCTAGCTTGAACACGGTGCTGGGCCAGGCTGACAGGGAGGGTTTGGGGGGCTTATCTGCAACCAATCCAGAGACCAGAGTTAGAACAAATGACTTTGAACTCAGTGCCTCCTCCCTCAACAAATGTTTCTCAGGTCCTTATTTGGTTTTCTCTTTTTTTTCACTTCCACTAGATCACTGGCTTCAAAATTTGATTGTGCATCAGAACTCCTTGGCCCATTCCTTGATTCTCCTAGCTTCAATCAGAAAGACCCATACCTGTAAGTTTCCCCTGGTCTTAAGGAGAATAACTTTTCTAGGGGTCACAATGGAGCTTGTCCATGCTGAGAGACAGGGCTTGAGTATCAACCCTGGGAGAGAAGGTACCTAAAGTTTTTGGAGAAAATTCTACACCACCCTCCTAGTGTGTTTTTCTTTGGCCCATAAATCCAAGAGGGTACAGGGCCACCAGCTCCTTCTTATAACACTGTAATGATGATTAAAACAAACAATAGTTGTTAGCACTTGCCTACAACCACAAGCTCCACGGTGTTGTGTGATGACATCCTGATGGAGGTCTTCCAGGAGAGGAGATAGTGGCAGCTATAGATGCCAGCATCACTGTAGGTCACATTGTTGAGGAGGAATGACTCATCATCACTGATGCTGGTGGTATCCAAGAGCTGAAGTGTTTTGTCTTCTCCTTTCTTATAGAGTGTAAGTTCCACTCCATCCACTGGCCCTCGACACCACAGGCTCACATTCTGACCCATTTGGACCACAGGACTGGGCTGAGCAAGTAGACAGGTCTTCGGGAAAGTGTCTAGGACAAGACCCAAAATATAAAAGGCTAACTGTCTGACTTACCCCTCCCACTACTTAGGGTTCTTTTTCTCTTCCTCCTGTCCACCCTTGGCAAATCCCATCCTAAGTCCACTTACACAAATTCTGCTCCTTCCCCCACCGTTATCCCTGGCTGCATGATTAGGTTCTCCAGCAGGCGCTGAGCAAGTTGTACACCCTTAGCCCCTACAATAGGTCCCATTGCATCCCCTTCTCTTACCGGTTACCCAGATTTTCAGGATATCACTAAGGAGTGAACCCCTGTGTGACCCATCATAGTAAAAACAGAGGTAATGTCCAGCATTGTGGATTTTCAAAGCCCCGAAAAAGAAATATGCCTCATTTTTTAATGGTCTCTTGTGGTAAAAGGACTTCTCCAAGTCTTCACGCCTTATCAAAGCAAAGGTCATTCCATAGATTGGCCCTTGGCACCTGAGATTCAGGCTTTCTCCCGGTGCCATGATGGGCCCAGGATAGGCTGTCAGAGTTGGTTTGGGATAGAGTCCTAGAAAGGGAAGAGACCCTGAGGTAGATGTAGGATGATTCTTCCTTATTATATTCTGGTTTAATTTTCCTAGTTCCCTTAGATAGAAAGTGATAGCTGAAGTTTACCCTCTGCTCCCTCTTCCTTCCTTGAATCTCTGCCTCTTCTAGGAGGCAATCAAGGGTAAGTTCACTTATGCCCCTTCCCTCTCACCAGACTCTATCAGCTCCACTGAGCTCTAACTATGTGTAGGGTGTGTCTCAGCGGAATATCTACATTTGTAATTCCCTGTATCTTTAGGTCCCTGAAATGCCAAATGTAGTTCTTCAAACCACCCAAGAAACCAAACTTCTGAAAATGACGTTTATTCCATCTTCATAAAGCATGAATGCTACTGCAGTATTAAGGATGGCTTTTGAACTCATTAAGTTCACAGAGGACGCTTCCCACAGGGGATTGAAAGAGGCCAATAAGGAGGGATTGGCCAGTAAGTCTGCAACCCAAAGAAACCTCTGTTAATGGGGTCACACCCTCATTTCCATGTATTGTTCCTCCAAAGAGATTAAACTACAAAATAGAGGGCAAACCTCACTCCCAAACCACTCCTTCTTACCCATCCCAATCCCAGGTAGGCCCACCCACCCATTCTTGGAAGGATCAGCTCTATCATATGCTCATTAAGCATTTAGGATGTGTCAGGCATCGTGTAGGTCGAGGAATATACAAGTAAAGAAGATAGACACAGTCCCTGTTAGCCAAAAGCTCATGGCCTAGTGGGGGACACCAGCAAACAGGTAACTGCAGAAGTGTGTGTTAGTGGCACCTACACTGGAAAGGCATTCGTACTACAAACATCCATAACACGCAGTTCAAACAGATCCTCAATAAAAAGCTATACTAATAAAATTAGTATCCACCATTTATTGAGAACTTATATGCCAGGCACTGTACATATACTTAGGCAAATCCTCACAACAACCCTGTGAGGTAGGCATTATTATTATACCAATTTTGCAAATGAGAAAACTGAGTCACAGAGAGGCATCATACAGTAGATTGGATAGATACTGTTCTTCCATTTTAGAGTGGGGGAAACCGAAGCACAGAGGTGAAGTTACTTGCTCAGTATCACACAGGGAGGCAGTGTCAGAGGTGGAACTAGAAACTAGGATTACTGCTTCTAAGTTCGGGTACTTTCTGTGGCACCACAGCTTTCCCCAAGCCTATTTAACTTGATGAGGGAACTAAAGCAAGTGTGGCCAATTCTGTCTAGAAGCATCCGGGCCATGGGGTGGGGGAGTGGGGGGGTGTGTCTAGTGTTTGGGCGTTGTGGGGAGGCTTCTACTGTGTTTAAAGCTTGGTACTGCCTTACTGAATCTGTATATACAAGACTAAATTAATTTATAAAGTCATTTCTAAAATATGAACTATCACTTTCTTTGTCATTTTTTTGTTTATTTTTATCACCAGCACTAGCAACTCATTCTATTTTCCACACTTAAAAATAAAAATCAGAAATAGAATAAAAAGACTTTAAATTAAAAAAGTCAGTTTACAAGACTGCAGTGGCAGTGCCTGGCACATATTAAGTGCTCAATAAAAGCCTAATGAATGAATGAATGCATGATTTTCGACAAATAGAGAACAACAAAGCTGTGATGAGCTGAAGCTGCTGGACATTTGGCTGGACTCACTCACTAGCCAAGTGATTGGCTCCCAAACATTTACCTCATAGCATGTGTGATTCTAATTTGCATCTCAGTAAAATGTCAAATGACTTTAGCTCATGGGCCTTGCAGAGAACTGGGCAAGGAAAGTAATGTCAGAAACGCTGGCTCATCCAACCATGATCCCGGGGACAACGATCATCAGACCCCAGCAGCCATAGCCACACCCACCTGCCACAATCAGCTTCAGGGGGTTGCTGGGCTCTGACCACAGGGTAGGGAGCATCTGGATGTGAGTGCGGCAGATGTAAACCCCTTCACTCTCAGGTGTCATGTTGGCAATGGAGAATATGGCCACTGTCCCCGTTGGGACTTGGTAATCCACGGGTTCTGCATATCCCTCTTTGAACAGCATGAATACCAAATCCTGCAGCCAGCCATGGCAGAGTATGTTAACATTACATCCAGGAAGAGGGGAGGTCTCAGCCTGGATCCAGAAAGTGGGCTTGGGCAGCTGGCCTGGAAGGAGAGAATGAACTGGTATTCAGGAAGAGCAAGGGGAGTGCTGCTCGGGGAGCGGCAGAGCGCTCTACTTAAATGAGTCTTCCCTGTATGACCCTTATTTGTCACCCCTTGTTCCCCCATCTAGGGTATCCCCTATGTTGAGAGCTTGCCCTCTAGATCTGTTCCAGAGTCTGTGTCCTCACTCTGCATCTATAGAGACTAGGCACTTATTTACTAACTGTGGAATGCATGCATTATACATGCATGCATTTGAGGCAAACGAATGAATTAAACCCTGCTCTGGGAAGGCAAGGTTCAGTCCCAGGAGCTGGAGTTTATTCTTGATTATCTATCTCTGTCTTCTTACCTGGTGCCTCCAACTCTAAAACTTTACTGGGCTCTGACCAGCCCGTCTCCTTCCAGTAGCAGCACCTGTAAAGACCTGTATTGGACTGAGTAAGGGCACCAATGGGGAATGAAACTTGGAAGGTCTTGTGGGAAGGGCGGATCCAGGTCATCTGTGTCTTATCTTTCAGCAACAGGAACTTGCTTGAAATCCGAGAGGGGCTTTTGCACCAAAGTGTGATGTTCTCCCAAGGGGCCTGGGGGTAGTTGGTCTCTATCCACAGCTCCGGTTGAGATTGCATCATTGCTGTCATTCCCAAAGATAACAAAGATGTCAGCAGTCCAACCCTCTCCCTCCCATAACATGCCCCTCCAATGTCCCTTAAAATTAGCCCCAACCCAGATTCCTCCTTTTTTCTTCCCTTGGGGACAGGATGCATACTTTTATGGGGGTGGGATAGGGACCCCAAGATATTTGTTTAAGGAATTCAAGTGAGTTGGGGAATGAAGTGCAAGTCTTGCTTCCTTTCCATCTGAGACAAAGTTCTTTACTATTTTGTGGGAAACCAAGTCATGAAGTAAGAGGTCCTGATTCCCAGCCAGCTCAATCTGGAAATTGCCTTTGGGCTCTCAAGGCAGTTATGTCCAGGGCCATGGAAGCAGGTCAATGTCTTGTGGCCTTCAGGAAGGAAGGTACTTGAGGTAGCAGGACTCACTTACCTATTGGTGTCATACCCAGACTCAACCCTGAAAAGAGAGATTATGGTAAAGGAGAGCCCCTCATTGTTCCCACCCACTCTCAAACCTCAATATTCTCCATTCCCTCCCCATAGGGGTAACTATAACAGGTTCACTTGCCCTGCCACCACTTCCTTGTACTCACGAATGCAAAAGAGTAAGAGAGTGAATGTCCGCAGCATGGTGGCCCCTTCCCCTGGCCTGTCCAGGGTCATGGAGCCTCTGGAGTCCTGAAGGGCTGTGCCCCTCATCAGGTGGTGAGATCTAAAAGCAGAAGTGTTCTTACTCAGGGGACTGATCCTGCTTCGGAAAGTTTAGTTTGGATCAGTAAGTTGCACCTGACATCCCTCCCTTCCTTCCACTCCCTCACTGGCAGGCAGGGTTACTGGCTACTTCTTCTCTTTGTCCCTTTTCCTCACTTCCCCCTTCTCCCACCCAAGGTCTTTGCTGGTATCTACCATGTCAGATTTATTGAAATGTCTGTTTTTCCATGGGATCTCAGAGGCCCAGAGGCCTAATCCAGGCCAGCAGAAGCCACATGGTATGAGGGAGATGGGAGGTGTAGAGAGTCACCTTTTCAGATCCTTTACTCATACATATATATTTTTGTCTGAGTACTTCAACAACCTAGCAAAGGAAGCGTTTCTACCATCACCATTTTGCTGGCTAGGAAGCTGAGGCTTAGACAGGATATAATTTGCCCAAAGTCAAAAGATATTAAATTTCAGAGCCAAAATGCAAATCTATGTTTAACTCTAATGCTTATGCTCTAAAACCAGTATTTAAACTTTCAGAGGCAGACCTTGACCCCTTTCTCACCCTACCTCACCTGTACCATCTCATCCCATCCAGGCCTGCCCTTATGCAGAATGTCAGAATGCTTCAAATCTAATATTACTTTTATTTCTTACCCCCCAAAATCTCAAAGCCTCCATCTTGAGTAGGTGTTGGGGAATCAAGTTACTTGAGCTAATTGATATAAGATGCAAATGATTTATTGGCTGCCCATAATTTATAAGCATTCTTGTTCATTGCCCCTAAGGAAAAAAAAAGAATTGCTTGAATTTCAGGGAATATGGCAAAGATATGTGAGTTCAGCGAGGCCTTCTCATTTTCTTGAAAATCACTATTGACCACAGGCCCTACACGTCCATAAGTAGACCCCTTACACTCTTCTGCCTCTCCTACCCCACCCCCTGGACCCAGAGTATCCTTTTGCCAAGGAAAGGCATATGCCCATCACACAAACTCAGGCTAACTCCCTTCTACCAACTCTCTACTCAGAGCCTGAGGTTCTGGCTGTTTAATTCTATTTCAACACAGTGGGATAAAGGCAGCTCTCAGAACAGAAAGCGGTGATTTTGCTTCCCCAAACTGATCCTGATCTTGAAGTCCCTAACTTGCTCCAGTGATAACACTAGGAGGGATGAAGGAGCAGGAAAAAAGAGGAAGATTCAAACACCTGGGCTGTAGGAAGCAGGTGGACCATCGGAGATCCAGGGAAGCACGGTTTCCCTTTGCATTTCTTACTTTGCCTTGAAGGATGCTCAAATTACCCTCTCTGAACTTTTCTTATCTATAAAGTTGGGGAGTAATATATACCTAGCCTTGTTGTTGTGTTGAATCTGAGACAATACATGTACAGTGCCAGGCACATAGTGAACATTTCATTAAAACTTGGCTATTTTTCTTCCCAAAGGGGGTATTAATCTGGTATAGCACCCTAAAGATGCTCTTTCCATCTCACCTCCTACAGACTCTTGCCCCCACTCCTCTTAGGGTCAGGCCCAGGCCCAGGCTTGGGTGCCACCCTGTTGCTTTTGTTCCCCTGAGGCTTTAGGCCAGAATTTATTGGAGGAACTCAGGTTTTACTGCCAAGGGAAAGGTTCAACCTGGGATTCTGCCAGGGAATGCCATCTGAGACTCTAGCCTTGCCACTTAGACCCCTAAACCAGGGTTTCGCTTCCTGGGGGCTTGAGGGGAATAAGGGAAGCTGGATTTCTCAGCATGGCTGACCCCTCCGCAACCTACTAAGGAAACTCTACCATTTATATCCAGCCAAAATGATGAATCTTCTGTCCAGGGAACATTGGAAGGAGCTGCAGGCTTCAGGTTAATTGGCCACGCCCATTTTTGGCCTTTCACACTCCCTCCCCCACACCGCCAACTTCGGCAGTCTAGCCTTTTCACCCTTCCCTTCTACTCCACCCCAAGCACTTTACACACCCTTAGGCAGCGCCGCAGTGCTTTTGAGGGTGACAAACCTGAAATGTCTAATGGCTCGCCCCCTGCATAGCTTTGAGGGTTCCAGGAATCAAAGGGGTTGGGCTCAGCGGGGTGCCGGGTACCTGCTCCGCTAAAGGTTTGGAGGGAAGACTGAGAAGGAAAAGGAAAGATATCTACAGCGCCCAGAGATTCTCAGCGAGGCACGGCTGGGATCGCGGAGGGAAGGAAAAAGGGAGGGATGAAGGGGGTGGGGGGGAAAGACTTGGGAGCATTTAGATTTACGGCAATTAATTACATCAGGGAGATTATTTCGGGGTTTTGTTTAGGATCTGATGGGCAGTATTTAATCTTCAGCCACTGGACTATGCGCTCATTTGCAGGTACTTACGGTAGTTGAAGGCCCACTCCGCTGTTGGAGATTCTCCAGTGAGCTCCTCCAGATGCAGCAAACTGCCCGGCAAGAGAAGAGCAGTCTAAGGACAGCCTCCCAGGCTCAGGGCCACGCCTCCCTCTCTCCCCCGCCGGCTCTGCCGCTCCAGCCTCCCCTCCTCCCTCTGCCAGGCTCTGGGAGCCCACCTACACTAACTCCCTGACACCTGCAGTCCTCTGACAACCGGGATTTCCACGCCCCTCCCAGCTCCCGCCCCTCTCACGATTCCCTGCAGAGGTTGCTGGAGCCAAATTCAGGCCCCTGCCCCCTCGCCTGTCGCTCAGAGTTTCATTGGGTCATTGTATTCTGGAGGGGAGAGGGCCAGCTCTCAAGCCTGCCAAAGCTGTAGATCCCTCCTCTTCAGCTCCCCAATGCCTTTAAAGGGATCTCAGATCTTCCTCTGCCCACTTAATACCCCACGTAAGCATAAACACCACCCCACCAGGGTTTATATGCCTACTATGTGCCTCTGAGCCCTGGGCATCTATTATTTCAAATCTTCATAGCAACACTGCAAGGTGTGTTACTTCCCTCAATTTTACAGATGAGGAAACTGAAGCTCAGAGAGGGTTAAGTAACTTGGACAGCCTTCAAAGTCTAGCTTGGACTAAAACCCCAGGCTTTAGAGACACACAAATTTGGATTTCAGTCTGGTTCCACTATTCAATAGCTGAGTGACCTCAAGAAAGTGAGTTAAACTCTCTGAGTCTCAGTTTCCCCATCTGTAAAATAAAACAACAGAAGCTATTGCACAGGCCTTCGATGGGATACTGTAAGTAAAACTTACAGCATAGTAGGCCTGGTACATGGTAGGTGCTCAGTAAATGGTAGCTGCTGCTGTTGCTACCACTACCAGCACTACTACTATCATTAATCTGTACAGCTTTCCACAAATGCCCTAGAGAAACATGATTTCAATGATGTAGATAACCTTTCATAAATTTAGTTAACCATGAATGACTGTTTCAAATGATTATGTATGGATAAGATACTAACCAAAGGTCCTGACATATACTATCTGATGGGATTAAAGCATAGCATCCAGTGGGCCCCCAGATCAATTGATTGTTGTAAGAAATAGCCACATTTTTCTTTATGTACAATTTTTACATTCATAGAAGATTAAAAATTATCTAAAGAACTGATTCACTTTGTTATAAAGCAGAAACTAACACACCATTGTAAAGCAATTATACCCCAATAAAGATGTTAAAAAAAATTATCTAAAGAAAAAATACTGTGATTTGAGAACAAGCTACATAAAAATAAAGTAACTGTGCTTTTAATAGGAAAATTGAGTATCATATCTTCATGCATCAGGGATATCAGCTGTGGCTTCCTGGCATCCTCTGTTCCTACACACCATTATAAAGTACAGATTATCACATAAGAATAGAATAACCATATGAATATAAATAGGTATTTTAGGGGCAAGTTATTTAACCTCTCCAGGTCTTAGTTTTCCTATTTGTAAACTGGGGATAATAATTGTACTTAATATCACACAGAGTTTTAGGTAGGATTGAATGAAAATCCCCCTGTAAACTACTACATAGTGCCTGGGACACAGCAACCAACCATCCACTAATTCAATACACGTTTGTTGAGTATTTTCTTTGTGCCACACATTGTTACAGATGCTGACAATCCAGGGAGAATGGCAGTTTCTGCTCTTAAGGAGTTTGTAGTCTGAGGATAAACAGTGATGGAGAACAAGTAGGAGAAAGCCAAAGAAGGGGGTGCCATGGGAATCAGAGAATTGCAATAGGAAAGACCAGCAAGTAAGGCACGGAGAACTGTAAGCAGTTTACTGTTCCTGTGTGCCGAAACCAGGGCAGTGGAAGTAAAGAAGGAGGAGAGAGCAAGCGTTCCCGAAATATTTAAGAGGTAAAATTGGCCAAACACAAATGGTTGTTTGGAACACTAAAGTGAAAATTATTATATGTCAGGGTGGAAATACCCATGCCTATTTTCAAAACATTTGTATAGAAATCACTATGATGGTATTAGGCACTAAGTGCTTTATAAATATTAACTCATTTTATCCCAATCACAACACTCGGGGATAGGATCAGTCCCATTTTACAGATGAAGAAGCTGAAACTCAGAGCCATTAAGAAATTGCCTAAGGCCAACACAGCCAGCAAGTGGAAGAGCTAGGATTCGCATCCAGGCAATCTGTATATACAGTTCCACGGTCCCATGTTTTTTTTTTTTAATTACTTAAACCACTTTATTGATTATAGTATACCTATAAAAAAGGGTCTTATTTAGAAAATAATTCAAAATTTTTTTATGCAAAGTAACTGAAAACTTCTCAGTTCCTTCCTTCTTTTTTTTTTTATTGAGGTATAATTGATCCACAACATTAGTTTCAGGTATACAACATAATGATTCAATATTTGTATATATTGCAAAATGAAGTCCCATGTTCTTAACCACTACAGTGCTCCCTCTGCATTGGAAGTTTGTAATGATAAAAGTAAAAGAAACCTTTTAATTTAAAATAAAGTTAGCATATGATCCTCCAATCCCACTCCTGGGCATATATCCGGAGAAAACTATAATTCGAAAAGATGCGTGCACCCCAGTGTTCATTGCAGCACTATTTACAATAACCAAGACATGGAAACAGCCTAAACATCCACCAACAGATGAATGGATAAATGAGATATGGTATATATAGACAATGGAATATTACTCAGCCGTAAAAAATAAGAAATTATGCCATTTGCAGCAACACGGATGGACCTAGAGATTATCATACTAAGTGAAATAAGTCAGACAGAGAAAGAGAAATATCATGTGATATCACTTACATATGGAATCGAAAAACAAGATCCAAACGTACTTATATGCAAAACAGAAATAGACCCACAGTGGTAGAAAACAAACTTATGGTTACCAAAGGGGAAAGGGGTGGGGCAGGGGTAAATTAGGAGGTTGGGATTGCCATCTACACACTACTGTATGTAAAATAGATAACCAACAAGGACTTACTGTATAGCACAGGGAACTCTACTCAATATTTTGTAATAACCTATAAGGGAAAAGAATCTGATACATATATATGAATATTATATATATATTTACATAAAACACTGAATCACTCTGCTGTACACATGAAACTAACACAACATTGTAAATCAAGTATACTTCAATAAAAATTTTTTGATTTAAAAAACAGTTATGAATGTACTTAGTAAAACAGAGAATCACCAATCAAATGGATTGTTAATAATGTAGAAAAGAAGGCAATGATAGCATCCTGCTACTCTCTGAAGTCCTTAGGCCGAAGCTTGTGCTCGCACCAGCAGCCAGAATCTAGAGCCCAGATTCCCCATTAATGCCGTGGAAGCCTGAAGAAGGTCCTGGGACTGTGTGGGTGAGAATACCACTCACTCTTTTTTTTGCTCTGGGTCACTGTAGAATCTTGAAAGGACTTATTATTCAGACTTCATAGAAGCCCCTCATTCAAACTATGGCTGGCAATTGAGATATTAGAAGCTCCATCTCTAGGCTACCTCTGTGGGTCTTGGACCTTGTAGCCTGCCTGCAGAAGGAGAAATATTCTCTGGCCAAGCTCCCTAGAGGAAATTTTGCAGCCCAATATTTATAAAGCTGGTGATAGAGGCCAAGAGAGACTGGGGCTATGACTTAGCTGAGGTGGAGTTCTTGACATTGGCTCTGCTGGCCTTCCCCCCACCACATACACACACTTCAAGACAAAGGTTGGCAGCGGAAGCAGGGCAAGCCTTTCTCCTCTCCATAACCTCATTTTGGAGTGCTTCTTCATGGTGAGGTCTCCAGACGCTGCAATTGTTGCAAAGTACTGGGTGATGCTTTTGGAGTTCACAGTCTTTCCTGCCCTGGATTCTCAGCTATTTGGAGCAATCGAAACAGAGAGACAAAGAGAAACAAGCCCCGTGTGTGTAAACGGGCCCCCTAAGATGTCACCTGAGCCACGGCAGACACACACCTCCCAACAAATGTGAGACCACTCGGAGAGGCAGGGGCCCCGGGGGAGACCGGCACCATTGAGCAGGCTGGATGGGGAGCTCCAGCTTCCTAAGGCCTCACAGGCCTTCCTGCCCATCTCTCCTCAGCGCCCCCCCCCCCACATCTTTGCATCACAGACTTTGTTCTCGGTACTTTCTCATTAACAAAACAGAGCAAGTGGCATCTTCCTCTTCTGCATTGGGGACAAGGGGCCACAGATATGAAAACACACTCCACCTTGGATACTTACATGATCAGAATAGACTGGTTTTCATGATCTGCCAAAGGGAAAAATAAAATAGAGATGATGGCAATACAGAAAGAGCTTCCTCAACCTAAATGTCCATCGAAAGAAGAATAAATAAAGAAGGTGTGTGTGTGTGTATTTATATAAATACACACACACACACACACACACACACACACACACACAATGGAATACTACTCAGCAATAAAAAAGAATGAAATAGTGTCATTTGCAGCAATATGGATAGACCTAGAGATTATCATACTAAGTGAAGTAAGTCAGAGAGAGAAAGACAAATGCCATATGATATCACTTAAGTGTGGTTATGTGATACAAATGAACTTATTTACAAAATAGAAACAGATTCACATAGGTAGAAAACAAACCTATGATTACAAAAGGGGAAAAGGGGGGGTGGGGGAGGGATAAATCAGGAGTTTGGGATTAGCAGATACAAACTACTGTTTATAAAATAAATAACAAGGCCCTAGTGTATAGCACAGGGAACTATATTCAATATCCTATAATAAACCATAGTGGAAAAGAATCTGAAAAAGAATATATATATATATATATATATATATATATATATATAAAAAACTGAATCACTTTGCTGTACACCAGAAACTAACACAACATTGTAAATCAACTATACTTCAATAAAAATATTTTTTAATAAAAATTAAAAAAAAAGAAGTCTGGGTTTCTCTCCTGGTTTATTACTCTAGAGCTGGCTGATATTAAACAACTCCTCTTTCAGGAATGTTTTGAGAATGATCAGTCTTATTCTTAAAGGTTGGCCCTCCTCTGACTCTCCATCCCCTTAAACTGGTGAGATGTACAGGAGGTGGGGTGGTACGGGAGCTCTCACTGTTACTGTCCTGGGAGGTGGTGATACCAGAAGGGGTATGGTGAGCCATACCCCTTTGCACTTTGACACCTTGAGCCCTGGGGACTGGAAAAGGGATCCTCCTGCAAAGGCTTCAAAATCGCCTGTTACGAATTATGAGACAACTGTTAGACACAAGGTTTTATTGAGTACATACTATGCACATTGAAGTAGGGAGTGTGGTTGAGTGTAGAGGCAGGATTAATGTGATTTGTAAGGTCTAAAGACTCTCGGCCTAGACAGAAGAAAAGAGCAACTGTCTTACAAAAGCTGTATTTGGGACCAGAGGAGTGCTAGAAAAGCTTCAAGAAGGTGGAGCTTAAAGGAAGTGAGACACCAAGGACCATGTACATGCACAGGTTTGTCTGGGGAGCCTTTCTCTGTAATTAAGTCCAGTCTAGGATGATGAGATTTTTTTTAAGCTAAATTTGTGTTATAGTAGTCCAACCAGGAGATGCACAGGGCAAAGGTGGTCTCCTCCCAGGGATGTGCTGGAGGCAGCTATGGCTGGCTCAGGAGAGCTGAATGTATGCATCTTGCCTTAACCCAGCGTTTAGTATCATCATGTTGGTAGCTAAAAATTGGCCACGGCCATAGAATTTACACCACTGAACAAGCAAATGCTACAAATCAGGTTTTTTTCCTCAGAAAGCCGTTAAACATTCACTAATAAACCACTTTCTTTCTTTTTTTTTAACATCTTTATTGGAGTATAATTGCTTTACAATGGTGTGTTAGTTTCTGCTTTATAACAAAGTGAATCAGCTACATATACATATATCCCCGTATCTCCTCCCTCTTGCATCTCCCTCCCACCCTCTCCTATCCCACTGCCAACAAAGACATGAATGGATGCTCAACATCACTAATCATTAGAGAAACGCAAATCAAAACTACAATGAGGTATCATCTCACACCAGTCAGAATGGCCATCATCCAAAAATCTACAAACAATAAATGCCGGAGAGGGTGTGGAGAAAAGGGAAACCTCTTGCACTGTTGATGGGAATGTAAATTGATACAGCCACTATGGAGAACAGTATGGAGGTTCCTTAAAAAACTAAAAATGGAACTACCATACGACCCAGCAATCCCACTACCGGGCATATACCCTGAGAAAACCATAATTCAAAAAGAGTCATGTACCGCAATGTTCATTGCAGCCCTATTTACAATAGCCAGGACATGGGAGCAACCTAAGTGTCCATCGACAGATGAATGGATAAAGAAGATGTGGCACATATATACAATGGAATATTACTCAGCCATGAAAAGAAATGAAATTGAGTTGTTTGTAGTGAGGTGGATGGACCTAGCGTCTGTCATACAGAGTGAAGTAAGTCAGAACAAGAATAATAAATACCGTATGCTAACACAAACCACTTTCTTCCAGTTTTATGCTTTAGGACAGTGATTCTCGGTGGTAAACAGGAACTACCAAGAATCCTGATAATTTTCATACAATCTCAAGAGAATGATGAGCATTATAGCGCATTCCTCCTCCCCCCACTTTACTACTGTGGTAAGCCACCTAAAGGCTGAGTTAGATCTCTAGAGTATTTGGTGCACACGAGAGGTGCTAATATGTTTTAGCACTCCTCCCAACTCCCCATTAAGTCTCAGCCATGGAGTAGACAAGAAAGGAACTAAGGTGGCACTAGACAAGTAGTGCTCTGGGACAGTGAGGAGGCCCAACCAGACAGATTAGGTTCTAACAGTAAGACCTGGGGTAGGGGTGTTGAGGTTTGGAGGTGGGAAGTACCTTCTTTTAGAGATGGAAAGGGAAGCTGGGGCCCATCCACAGAGTTTGGGTTTCAACTTATCCAGGATTTCAATTATTAAAGGCACAGTTTGGGGCATTAAGTCACTTCCAGAAGCTATAACTGAGGGTATTTTCAGGACTGTGAAGGAAGATTCCAAGAATAAATCAAATGCAAGTGATGAACCAGAACTGAAACTTATTTAATCAAAACATTCATTGTGAGCCATAAGCCATGGAGACCTGCATGATCAGGCTTCTGGATGCCTGTCGTAAAGCAAACCAACAGTGTGATTGCCTAGGTGAATTTAACTTAAGGTTAATGGGTGGATAGAGAAAATGATGTTTTGTGGTGTTCCAATCTAGCAGGGCCACAAGGTTCTGTTTGGCCTACATACCATTTACCAGGAAAGTAAACTATTGCCCCACTGTCCCCAAATAATAATTCTCCTAGCATCATAAGATGCCTTTTATTTATATAAGAAACAACAGGAAGAAAAGATGTGTGTGCTTGTATGTTGTGTGCATCTGAGTACATGGGGGTAAGAGTTCAGGGATAGACTTATAAAATGAAGGAAGCCTCTGAGGGTGGGCTGCAAAGTGTTTCATTGTCCCCTTTTCCTATGTTGGATGAAGTTGATGGCCCCAGAAGGAAAGAGGTGGGCTCAGCCCCACTGCCTTTGGTGGGCAGGCAGAGTGGCTTTGACGAGCAGTTTAGGTCTGACACAGGCAGGATGCTTAAAGTGCCAGTGCCAGGAAAGCTTTTTTTTCTGCTTCAGAGTCTGACTTGCCTCCAGTGTGTCTAAATTGTAGAAATTTTCGGGGGGCTGGGATATGAGGAAGAGAAGGGAGGTAATGTCATTCGGGAGCTTTTAATCAGTTGTCCAAAGGAAAGTAAAGAAGTCAACAATTGGGTTCTTTAAGCTCCATTTATTGTATGATTAACAAATTATATTAATTAAAGTTAAATGGAGACATATAAACTGCAGGAGCAATACAAATTAGCAATTTAAAAACACTTCACTGCAACATCACCCACTGTTTACAATCTGTTTCTAAAAATATCAGTTTATAGGCAATCATTTCAATGTACATGCATCTCTTCCAGTTCTACTTGTTTTGTGCTCTAAGATATGGTCAAATTTTCTAAAAGATCCAAGTACCCTTGACAGAGGGTGGGGGAAAACTTTCTTTCTCTGAACAAGTCTGTTAATTTCCTATAGTTTATTGCTTTCACATTCACAATAAAATTATTTTTTATTATTTTATCTATCATATTCCAATGTTTCCCTATCCCACCCACTACTATTATCTTGCTGTATTCATATCCTCTTTTCCATTTATCCCTCCCTCATCCCTTCCCATTTTTTAAAACTTTTTCTTCTCCCCTTCTCATGTAGAATAGATAGATGATAGATAGATATATAGATAGGTATAGATATGGATATAGATGTAGATATACACACACTTAAGGGCAAATCGGTCAACATTACATTTGTACTTCATTTTCACTAATTACCCTGGCAAAAATGAAATTAATCATAAAACTAAGATCTACATTCTATTAAGAAACAGTTTTGTATATCAATTTAGTCACTTATCTCAAGGAGCACACTCTCCCTGGGCTGCAGCTGTTTGCAGAAAAGCCAGTAGTTTTGGAGTTTTGCTGACAAATCCCTTGAAGTCATCTTGATTGTCAAACATTCTTCTCTCATCTTCAAATAGGCAAGATAGCTTGGCAGGATGGTTCACTTGAGGCTTCAGACCCAGGAACTTCAGGTGGTAGTAGATCTTGCTCCAACTTTGTCTCTCTTGCACTGTAAGTAAGGCATAGTCAGGGGTCAGCCCTATCTTTACTTTGTTGAAAATCAGTCCTCCTTTTTTTTCTGAGCAGCTTGCAAGATTATTTCTTTTTCTTTCAAATTCAGGAACTGTACAATTATGTGCCTTGGACTTTTACTTTAAGAGGTATATTTAAGTGGGGACCTGTAAATTCTCTCTGTAAGTTGAGATCTTTGTTTCGCTCTGGAAAATGTTTTTCAATAATTTCCTCAATAATAGTTTCAAGGTTACTCTCATTTTCTATACCTTCAGGGATGCCAGATACACAAATATTATACCTCCTTGATGTGTTTTCAAGATCCATCACCTCTTCTTGTTCTGTGAAGAACTGTTTGCTTAAAATTTTTATCTTTTGAGACTGAAGCTCAATTTGGTCCTCATTTGTACTGTTCTCTCTTCCATGATATTTATTCGATAATTTTCCTCTCTTAGGGTTTCTTTCAGTCCTGTGACCTCATTCATCAGTGTCCCGTAGTCTTTGATGAGCTTTTCCTGTGTGCGCTTTAAAACGTCCACATGGTCCTGTATCACCTTCAGGGTGGGAAACATCAGCTCCCTCATGTTGGCCCTTTCTCTGGGTTCTGCCTGCTGCTTCTCCAGGCCAGCTATACCTCTTGAACTCTCTGAGGTCCCTGTTCCTCTGTAGCATCACAGTACTTCTTGCTTGCTCCTGAGCTGCTCTTCATCATTTTCCTCATTCTCTTTTAAGCTTGGGTAGCTTTTGGTCTCTTTTTTTCCTGCTCTTGTAGCTGAAGTTTCCGTTGGCTTCGAGGTGTTTCCAAAGCTCAGCAATTTGGTTCTGCACAAAGCTGCTCTCTCTGTCCTCTCCCCCAGGAGCTCAAGAGCTGGGGTCTTTTCATTGAAATTCAACACCTATTTTAAGCTGAAATCCTCAGAAACACTATAGGAAATTACGGTACAATTAACCGATGTGCTCTCCTCTAATAGCACTGGGAGTAAGAGCTTCATAGCCCTACAGGTAAGATAAAGAAATAAAGCATACATAAAAAATAAGCACACACATATAAATACATAAGCACACTAAATACCTGGATACATAAACATACAAACACAAAAAATATAGTATAAATAAAGGCACAAATACATAAACATAGAAATAAGTATGTCATTAAAATGAGCTTCATGTGTTCAGAATATTTAGCTTCTTCCTGGCTGAGGGTACACAAAATAAGTTTCTGATTAAACAACTAGGTGCATTAGAATTATAAACTAGAGAGTGAGAGAAGTCCATCTAAACGTTTCAGCGTTTGTGGAAAGAGACTTTGACTTCGTGTCAGGGGGCTTGAATTTCAGTCCTGGCAGAGCCACTTACTAGCTGTGTAATTGTGTGACATTTGGCAAAGCTACTGAAAGTTATTTGGGTCTCCATCTCCTCATCAGTCAAATGAGTATTCAATAACTGTGAGTTAAACCTGTTATCCTCAGCCTAATCGTGTTTTAAAAAATATCTCTTTACAGTGGTATCTGGGATTTAGCTTGGTGATGATGGTTGGGGTAGAGACAGGACAGTGATGGGGAAGGGGAAACTTGAATAGGACTCAAATGGATACCCTCTCAGGTCCCATAGCATCATCTTTATTTTTGAACAATTAAAAATAAGTATTCAGCTTGATTATACCCAAAGTATTGTAGAAAATGATGAGAGACATGAGAAAATAGATAAACTCTGCCTTCAAGATTATGATCTAATGGGAGATATATCCACATTCACAGCTAAGAATAATATAACACAAAGCACGGTAAGTTTTGAAAGACAGAACATCAAACAAAACATTATGAGAGTGTAGAGGAGAAAACAGTTAATTCTGATTGGCAGCGCTTAGGAAGTTCTCAATCCAAGTTCTCCAGACTGAAACATCCCCATAATTAGGTATGGTGAGAGCACCTATGAGGCTTCCTACTCTAAAACATCTGCCTCACACACCTGATGTGTCCCTCACATTCCACCATATGATTTAGTTTTTTGGGAATGAAGGGCAAAGAAGTGCAAAATATGGCAGCACGAGGTGTGTCTGGAAGTGAGGTTAGGGACGTGGACAGGAGCCAGATCATTAAGGGCCATGTGTGTCTCATATCACTTTTTAGTAAAATTTCTTCCTTGTGCCAAACTGAAAGGCCAGGTCATGATCTAGGTCCAAGGGGAGAGCTTCTAACCAAGTAGAAAATGACCTTCTCTACTCCTAATGCTCCCTGATGTTAGTTATGCTATCCTGGGCACAGATCCTCAGGGATAAGGCTCAGAGGACACTTTTTGAGATGACAGTCCACCTGTCCCTCTAATTCAGGCTCCTAGTAGTTCAGGTTTCTGTTTCAAAAGAAAACAAAAACTAGAGACAGGGTAGTTTACAATTAGAGTTATGCATATTAAATACCCATATATGAAAATGTTGGCATTTTTCAGAGGTCTGATGATTTAAAAATCAGTGTCTATCTCAGACTCCAATGTGTACAAGTAGATAACTTTGAATGGGTTTGGAGGAGGACAGTTTAGAGGGAGATATCTTGTGTAGGAGAAAAAAAATCAAAATTAAGTGCAGTAAGTTCAAATGAAAAGGTGATTTCATCTGACTTTCGTCTCCATTCTCAGAAATAATGAAAATTGCTATAGGAAATTAGTAAAACACTTGATGGGATTCGCCTAATAAAAATCAGAACAGCTGTTTGGTAATTCTACATTCAAAACAACTTAAAAAAATAGTCTTTAGAGCTCACAGTGTTTAGGTACTGTGAGATCTCTTCCTTTGTGCATTTAATCAAAAATATTTATTGCACATCTACTTTGCTTTCTAGTTCTGAGAATACATGAGTGAACAAAACAGAAAAAGCTCCACATATTAATCAATGACTATATTTTACTAAGTATCTGGGTAAATACACTTTCTAATGCTTTAATATAACAGCTATTTTCATAACTTTACAGTTACTAAAGACACAGAACTGACTTTTGCTACAAACTATGGCAACTGAATTTTGGATGGCAGTAGTGTCTAGGATTGCTTGGTGTTTGGATAACTCCGAAGAGATTTTTGTATGGCCCTATCTAATCTCCTTTTCCTGTACCCCTTTATTCAGAATCAAGTGAACAAAAGGAAGAGGAAGGGTAGGAGTGTAGGAGAAAGATTATGGAAAGTCTTCTACATGTTTAAAAAGGAGTAGAGGAAAAGGTTTGACCAGTTGGCATTAAAAATATTTTTGATTAACTATGTGACTTTTACCTACAGAAGACATTTTCTTAGTATTTTTAACAAGATCTCCAGAAACATAGGGTGGCATAATCCATTGGGGAAATTGCAGTGCCAGGGAAATCTACAATACAATTGTTGTAGGGCACTATGATGTTAAAAATATGTATTAACTAATGGAAATAGTGCTGGACACTAATTAAAGTATCCAAATGACTTGTCATTATTAATAACTCTGTACTTCAACAAGGAGCACTTGCTGTGGAAGTTCTGTGACTATCCTGGGCACAGCATGACAATATTTTAAAAATATGTACACCATGAAAGAATCCCACTTGAAATAGCTGTAAGATGGAGCCAAAAAGTTACCAAGTGGAACTTAGCACAAACTCAAAATGAAGTGGAAATCTGTTCTTATGGCCTCAAGTAGTTTAAATTTTATACTTTTTGAAAATATATGAGATAGACCTAATAACATGCACCTTCTTGAATTTCAAATGATTAACCCCATTGCTTATTTATTTAACCAGCCTTTTTCAAATACCCACTATAAACAAGGAACACTCAAATATTTGGTGGAATAAGATGAGTGAAGATGGAAGGAAGGACAAAAGAATGCAAAACCCTTTGCATATACTCTGGCAGCTAAAAGATTAATAAAACACATTCACTGCCCTTCTAGTAACTAAAAGTCTAGAAATAGAGAAAAATGTGTAAACAAATAAAAATATAATGTGCTAAAATTTGATAAGGGAAGTGTAGGAAAAAAAATCTGTCATGGAAATTTTAGTAAAAGGCAATATTTTTAATATTCTTCCCAGCTGAGGGGATCAGTGAAAGCCTTGTGGATAAGGTCACATTTGAACTGAACTCTGAAGTACGGTTGGATTAATCTGGTAGCTGTAAATACTGGGCGGTTAGTTCTCCAAGAGTAGAGAGGATGACTTACTCATCTGTGTACCTCTTGTGCCTAACACAGAAATAATGCTAATAATAGCTATTGTTTATCATGTGCTACTATAGTGGGGCACCATGTTAAGCATTTTCTATACATTGTCACATTTACCTTGACAACACTCCTATAGTAGCAACAGGGACAGTAGCAGCAATAACAGCAACATTTGTTTAATGCTGACTGTGAGCCAGGTACTGTTTTAAAAGTAGTACAGTAGTCCCCTTTTATCCATGGGGAATACCTTCCAAGATCCCCAGTGATGTCTAAAACCATGGAGAGTGCCAAATCCTATATATGTACAATACTGTGTTTTTTTCTATAATACATACCTACGATAAAATTTAATTTATAAATTAGACATAGTAAGAAATTAATGATAACTAATAATAAAGTAGAATAATTATAACAGTATATTGTAATAAAACGTGTGAATGTGCTCTTTCTCTCTCTCAAAAATACCTTATTGTACTTTAGTCGCCCTTCTTCTTGTGATAATGTGAGATGATAAAATGCCTATGTGATGAGATGGAGTGAGGTGATTGATGGAGGCATTATGTTGTAGCCTTAGGCTACTACTGACCTTCTGACGGTATCTCAGAAGGAGGATCATCTGCTTCGGGAGATCATGGATCGTCTAGCCATGGCAATGTCAATGATTGGCTCTCAGGAGCAGATGATGGTTGGTGATCCCAGGCGAGATGGGGCTGGACAGCATGAGATTCATCACACTACTTCAGAATGGCATGTAATTTAAACCTTAAGAATTGTTTATTTCTGGAGTTATCCATTTAATATTTTCGGACCACAGTTGACGTTGGGTAACTGAAACCAGGGAAAGCAAAACTGTGGACAAGAGGGGCTATTGTATACCACTATTAGTATCCCTTTGTAACACATGAGAAAACTGAGGTGCAGAGAGGTTAAGCAACTTGCCTAAGATCACAGAAGTTAGTCAGAGGGAGTGTTACAATTTGAAACTAGTTCATCTGATTCTAAAGCCCATGTTATCATAGTTCAGCACCTGTTACCTAGAAAGCAGTTAGAAATTTTGAATAAATAAGTGAATGAAAACTGAAAGAGAAAGAAGAGAGATATTGTCAAGATAAGAACCAATGGGAGGACTTTCAAGATGGCAGAGGAGTAAGACATGGAGATCACCTTCCTCCCCACAAATACATCAAAAATACATCTACATGTGGAACAACTCCTACAGAACACCTACTGAACGCTGGTAGAAGACCTCAAACTTCCCAAAAGGCAAGAAAATCCCCACTTACTTAGGTAGGGCAAAAGAAAAAACAAACACAAAAGAATAGGGACAGGACCTGCACTTCTGGGAGGGAGCTGTGAAGGAGGAAAAGCTCCCCCACACTAGGAAGCCCCTTTACTGGCGGAGACAGGGGGTGGGCGGGGGGGAAGCTTTGGAGCCACAGAGGAGAGCACAGCAACAGGGGTGCGGAGGGCAAAGCAGAGAGATTCCCACTCAGAGGATCAGTGCCGACCAGCACTCACCAGCCTGAGATGCTTCTCTGCTCACTTGCGGGGGCGGGTGGGGGCTGGGAGCTGAGGCTCAGGCTTCAGAGGTCAGATCCCAGGGAGAGGACTGTGGTTGGCTGCGTGAACACAGCCTGAAAGGGGCTAGTGCACCACAGCTAGCTGGGAGGGAGTCCGGGAAAAAGTCTGGACCTGCCTAAGAGGCAAGAGACCATTGTTTTGCGGTGCGTGAAGAGAGGGGATTCCTTCCGCGTGTGCCCACAGAAGGCAGAGCACTGCCTAAGCGAGCTCCACAGATGGGCACGAGCCACTGCTATCAGCTCAGACCCAGAGACGGGCATGAAACGCTAATGCTGCTGCTGCCGCCACCAAGAATCCTGTGTGCAAGCACAGGTCACTATCCACACCCCTCTTCCGGGGAGCCTGTGCAGCCCGCCACTGCCAGGGTCCCATGATCCATGGACAACTTCCCCGGGAGAACACACACCACACCTCAGGCTGTTGTAACATCACGCCAGCCTCTGCCACCGCGGACTCGCCCCGCATTCTGTATCCCTCCCTCCCCCTGGCCTGAGTGAGCAAGAGCACCCTAATCAGCCAATGCCTTAACTCCGTCCTCTCTGGGTGGGTGACAGATGCCTGAGGGCGACCTACATGCAGAGGTGGGGCCAAAACCAAAGCTGAACCCCAGGAGGTGTGCGAACAAAGAAGAGAAAGGGAAATTTCTCTGTGCAGCCTCAGGAGGAGAGGATTAAATTCCCATAATCAACTTGATGTACCATGCATCTGTGGAATAAATGAACAGAAAAGGAATTGTCCCAAAATTGAGGCGGTGGACTTTGGGAGCAACTGTAGACTTGGGGTTTGCTGTCTATGACTGATTTGTTTCTGACTTTTATGTTTATCTTATTTTCGTTTTTAACGCTTGTTATCACTGGTGGATTTGTTTATTAGTTTGGTTGCTATCTTCTTTTTAAAATTAATTTTATTTTCTTATTTTAATAATTTTTTAAAAATTTACGTTATTTTTTAATTAAAAATTTTTTTTCTTTATTTTTTTTTCCCTTTTATTCTGAACCATGTGGCTGACAGTGTCTTGGTGCTCTGACCTTGTGTCACACCTGAGCCTCTGAGGTGGGAAAGCAGAGTTCAGGACATTGGACCACCAGAGACCTCCCAGCCCTATGTAATATCAATCGGCAAAAGCTCTCCGGAGATCTCTGTCTCAACGCTAAGGCCCAGCCGCACCCAATGGCCAGCAAGCTCGAGTACTGGAAGCCCCATGCTAAACAACTAGGAAGACAGGAACACGACCCCATCCATTAGCAGAGAGGCTGCCTAAAATCATACTAAGTTCACAGACACACAAAAACACACCACTGGGGGCTTCCCTGGTGGCGCATTGGTTGGGAGTCCGCCTGCCGATGCAGGGGACACGGGTTCGTGCCCAGGTCTGGGAAGATCCCACATGCCACAGAGCAGCTGGGCCCGTGAGCCATGGCCGCTGAGCCTGCACATCCGGAGTCTGTGCTCCGCAACGGGAGAGACCACAACAGTGAGAGGCCCGCGTACGGCAAAAGAAAAATAAAACAAAACAAAACACACGACTGGCCACGGCCCTGGCCACAAGAAAGGCAAGTTCCATTCCCAACCATGAAAATAGACACCAGTCCTCTCCAACAGGAA
Source organism: Delphinus delphis (assembly GCF_949987515.2). Taxonomy (NCBI): domain Eukaryota; kingdom Metazoa; phylum Chordata; class Mammalia; order Artiodactyla; family Delphinidae; genus Delphinus; species Delphinus delphis. Next base: position 16,863,848 of record NC_082704.1, on the reverse strand, counting down.
GCCTGCACAACCCACTGAACCAACCTCACCCACTGGGGGCAGACACCAAAAACAATGGGAACTACGAACCTGCAGCCTGCAAAAAGGAGACCCACAAACACAGTAAATTAAACAAAAGGAGAAGACAGAGAAATATGCAGCAGATGAAGGAGCAAGGTAAAAACCCAACAGACCAAACAAATGAAGAGGAAATAGGCAGTCTCCCTGAAAAAGAATTCAGAGCAATGATAGTAAAGATGATCCAAAATCTTGGAAATAGAATGGAGAAAATAAAAGAAATATTAACAAGGACCAAAAGAACTAAAGAGTAAACAAACAATGATGAACAACACAATAAATGAAATTAAAAATTCTGTAGAAGGAAACAATAACAGAATAACTGAGGCAGAAAAACAGATAAGTGACTTGGAAGATAATATAGTGGAAATAACTATCACAGAGCAGAATAAAGAAAAAAAATGAAAAGAATTGAGGACAGCCTCAGAGACCTCTGGGACAACATTAAAAGCACCAACATTTGACTTATAGGGTTCCCAGAAGAAGAAGAGAAAAAGCAAGGGACTGAGAAAATATTTGAAGAGACTATAGTTGAAAATTTCCCTAATATGGGAAAGGAAATACTAAATCAAGTACAGGAAGTGCAGAGAGTCCCATACAGGATAAATCTAAGGAGAAACATGCCAAGACACATATTAATCACACTATCAAAAATTAAATACAAAGAAAAAATATTAAAAGCAGCAAGGGAAAAGCAACAAATAACATACAAGGGAATCCCTATAAGGATAACAGATGCTCTTGCACCTGAAACTCTGCAAGCCAGAAGGGAGTGGCAGGACATATTTAAAGAGAAGAAAGAGAAAAATCTACAACCAAGATTACTCTACCCAGCAAGGATCTCATTCAGATTCGATGGAGAAATTAAAACCTTTACAGACAAGCAAAAGCTAAGAGAATTCAGCACCACCAAACCAGCTTTACAGCAAATGTTAAAGGAACTTCTCTAGGCAAGAAACACAACAGAAGGAAAAGACCTACAATAACAAATCCAAAACAATTAAGAAAATGGTAATAGGAAAATACATATAGATAATTACCTTAAATGTAAATGGACTAAATGCTCCAACCAGAAGACATAGATTGGCTGAATGGATACAAAAACAAGATCTATATATATGCTGTCTACAAGAGACCCACTTCACACCGAGGGACACATACAGACTGAAAGTGAGGGGATGGAAAAAGATATTCCATGCAAATGGAAATCAAAAGAAAGCTGGAGTAGCAATTCTCATATCAGACAAAATAAACTTTAAAATAAAGACTATTACAAGAGACAAAGAAGGACACTACATAATAATCAAGGGATGAATCCAAGAAGAAGATATAACAATTGTAAATATTTATGCACCCAACATAGGAGAACCTCAATACATAAGGCAAATGCTAATAGCCATAAAAGGGGAAATCGACAGGAACACAATCATAGTAGGAGATTTTAACACCCCACTTTCATCAATGGATAAATAAGGAAACACAAGCTTTAAATGACACATCAGACAAGATAGACTTAATTGATATTTTTAGGACTTTCCACCCAAAAACAACAGAATTCACTACTTTCTCAAGGGCTCATGGAACATTCTCCAGGATAGATCATATCTTGGGTCACAAATCAAGCCTTGATAAAATTAAGAAAATTGAAATCATATCACGTGTGTTTTCTGACGACTATGCTATGAGAGTAGATATCAATTACAGGGAACAAAACTGTAGAAAATACAAACACATGGAAGCTAAACAATACACTACAAAATAACCAAGAGGTCACTGATGAAATCAAATAGGAAATCAAAAAATACCTACAAACAACTGAAAATGAAAATGCAGAAACTAACACACCAATGCAAAGCAATTGTACTCCAATAAAGATGTCAAAAACACGATCACCCAAAACTTATGGGATGCTGCAAAAGCAGTCCTAAGATGGAAGTTTAGAGCAATACAATCTTACCTCAAGAAACAAGAAAAACCTCAAATAAACAACCTAAACTTACACCTAAAGCAATTAGAGAAAATAGAAAAAAACCCCCAAAGTTGGCAGAAAGAAAGAAATCATAAAAATCAGATCAGAAATAAATGAAAAAGAAATGAAGGACACAATAGCAAAGATCAATAAAAATAAAGCTGGTTCTTTGAGAAGATAAACAAAATTGATAAACCATTAGCCAGACGCAGCAACAAAAAAGGGAGAAGACTCAAGTGAACAGAATTAGAAATGAAAAAGGAGAAGTAACAACTGACATTGCAGAAATACAAAGGATCGTAAGAGATTACTACAAGCAACTCTATGCCAATAAAATGAAAAACCTGGAAGAAATGGACAACTTCTTAGAAAAGCACAACCTTATGAGACTGAACCAGGAAGAAATGGAAACTATGAACAGACCAATCACAAACATTGAAATTGAAACTGTGATTAAAAATCTTTCAACCAACAAAAGCCCAGGAGCAGATGGATTCACAGGCGAATTCTACCAAACATTTAGAGAAGAGCTAACATCTATCCTTCTTAAACTCTTCCAAAATATAGCAGAGAGAGGAACACTCCCAAACTCATTCTACAAGGCCACCACCACCCTGATACCAAAACCAGACAAAGATGTCACAAAGAAAGAAAACTACAGGCCGATATCACTGATGAACATAGATGCAAAAATCTTCAACAGAATACTAGGAAACAGAATCCAACAGCACATTAAAAGGATCATACACCATGATCAAGTGGGGTTTATCCCAGGAATGCAAGGATTCTTCAATATATGCAAATCAATCAATGTGATACACCATATTAACAAATTGAAGGAGAAAAACTATATGATCATCTCAATAGATGGAGAAAAATCTTTTGACAAAATTAAATACCAATTTAGGATAAAAAACCCTCCAGAAAATAGACATAGGGGGAGCTACCTCTACATAATAAAGGCCATATATGACAAACCCAGAGCCAACATCGTTCTCAATGGTGAAAAACTGAAACCATTTCCACTAAGATCAGGAACAAGAGAAGGTTGCCGATTCTCACCACTATTATTCAACATAGTTTTGGAAGTTTTAGCCAGAGCAATCAAGAAGAAAAAGAAATAAAAGGAATCCAAATCGGAAAAGAAGAAGTAACACTGTCACTGTTTGCAGATGACATGATACTATACATAGAGTATCTTAAAAATGCTACCAGAAAACTACTAGAGGTAATCAATGAAGTTAGTAAAGCAACAGGATATAAAATTAATGCACAGAAATCTCTTGCATTCCTATACACTAATGATGAAATATCTGAAAGAGAAATTATGGAAACTTTCCCATTTATCATTGCAACAAAAAGAATAAAATACCTAGTAATAAACCTACCAAAGGAGACAAAATACCTGTATGCAGAAAACTATAAGACACTAATGAAAGAAATTAAAGATGATACAAAGAGATGGAGCAACATACCATGTTCTTTGATTGCAGGAATCAACAATGTGGAAATGACTATACTACCCAAAGCACTTTACAGATTCAATGCAATCCCTATCAAACTACCAATAGCATTTTTCACAGAACTAGAACAAAAAATTTCACAAATTGTATGGAAACACAAAAGATCCCGAATAGCCAAAGCAATCTTGAGAAAGAAAAATGGAGCTAGAGGAATCAGGCTCCTGACTTCAGACTATACTACAAAGCTACAGTAATCAAGGCAGTATGGTACTGGCACAGAAACAGAAATATATATCAGTGGAACAGGATAGAAAACCAAGAGATAAACCAAGCACATATGGTCACCTTATCTTTGATAAAAGAGGCAAGAGTATACAATGGAGAAAAGACAGTGTCTTCAATAAGTGGTGCTAGGAAAACTGTCCAGCTACATATAAAAGAATGAAATTAGAACCCTCCCTAACACCGTACACAAAAATAAACTCAAAATGGAGTAGAGAACTAAATGTAAGACCGGACACTATAAAACTCCTAGAGGAAACCATAGGCAGAACACTCTATGACATAAATTACAGCAAGATCCTTTTTTACCCACCTCCTAGAGAAATGGAAAGAAAAACAAAAATAACAAATGGGACCTAATGAAACTTAAAAGCTTTTGCACAGCAAAGGAAACCATAAGCAAGGCAAAAATATAACCCTCAGAATGGGAGAAAATATTTGCAAATGAAGCAACTGACAAAGGATTAATCTCCAAAACTTACAAGCAGCTCCTGCAGCTCAATATCAAAAAAATGAAAAACCCAATCCAAAAATGGGCAGAAGACCTAAAAAGACATTTCTCCGAAGAAGATATGCACATTGCCAACAAACACATGACAGGATGCTCAACATCACTAATCATTAGAGAAATGCAAATCAAAACTACAATGAGGTATCACCTCACAGCGGTTGGAATGGCCATCATCCAAAAATCTACAACCAATAAATACTGGAGAGTGTGTGGAGAAAAGGGAACCCGATTGCACTGTTGGTGGGAATGTAAATTGACACAGCTACTATGGACAACAGTATGGAGGTTCCTTAAAAAACTACAAATAGAACTACCATATGACCCAGCAATCTCAGTACTGGGCATATACCCTGAGAAAATCATAAATCAAAAAGAGCTATGTACCAAAATGTTCATTGCAGCACTATTTACAATAGCCAGGACATGGAAGCAACCTAAGTGTCCATTGACAGATGAATGGATAAAGAAGTTATGGCACATATATAGAATGGAGTATTAGACATAAAAAGAAATGAAATTGAGTTATTTGTAGGGAGGTCGATGGACCTAGCGTCTGTCATACAGAGTAAAGTATGTCAGAAAGAGAAAAACAAATACTGTATGCTATCACATATATATGGAATCTAAAAAAAAAAGAAAAAATGTTTCTGAAGAACCTAGCGGCAGGACAGGAATAAAGATGCAGACATAGATAATGGACTTGAGGACACGGGGAGATGAAGGGTGTGCTGGGATGAAGTGTAAACGTGGCATTGATATATATACACTACCAAATATAAAATGGATGGCTAGTGGGAAGCTGCTGCATAGCACAGGGAGATCAGTTCAGTGCTTTGTGACCACCCAGAAGGGTGGGATAGGGAGGGTGGAAGGGAGACGCAAGAGGGAGGGGATATGGGGATATAGGTATACATACAGCTGATTCACTTTGTTATATAGTGTAAACTAACACAACATTGTAAAGCAATTATACTCCAATAAAGATGTTAAAAAAAAGAAAAAGAACCAATGAATCTGCAAACTGGGAGAGAAAGTGTGAGAGACATAAAATTGCCTTGGAATTTTCGGCTTAAGCTAAGAAATATCAATATTTTTTCCCTGCAAAAGATGAGCTATTGTGTGTTGGATTTGAAAAAATTATTTTTATAAAGTATTTGAGAAATGTTATGTTTTATTACATATAGTATGAGTGATAGCCCATAAAAGTTCCATAGAAGACACTTCAAATAATAGACAAAATATTCATGTTGGTCATTTCTTTATGTGGTGGAGAATTATTGGTGATGTTCTTTTTCCTTCATCCCTGTATTTTCTGCTGTGACAGCAAATAATTTGTGATTACAACAGGAACTTTTAAAAAGTTGAGTAACATTTTAGGGTAGATTTAAAAAATAATCAGAATTCCCTGTTGTTAAGAAACACACATATACATATATGAGTGATGTGGATATTATATTTTCAACCTACTCTTAAATTGTTCAGGAAAAATTGGAGGGAAGGAGGGAGGGGGCCAGAGAGAGAGAGAGGAAACAAATATACCAAAATGTCAAAATTTAGAGAATCTGAGAAAACTTCGGAATTGGAATTTTTTATACTAATCTTGCAACATTTCTCTAAATCTAAATTTATGTTAAAATTAGGAAAAAAAAACACTAGTTCAAATAGGTAAAGCAAAAAAGCCAGAGGAAATATATATTTATATATGTATATATACATGTATATATGAACTATAAACAATGCACATCTACTATATATTAGATATATATAGTGTGCATCATTTATAGTTCATATAGTTTACAATTCATAAATATGCAATATTACAATTTTAAATATGATAAAGAAAAATAATCATCAGAAGCCTCAAATTTCCACTTTTCCTACAACACTTATTTCCGTCAATTTTCCTTGTTTTGGCACTGCCAAACTATTCTTCCAAAAGTTGCCAACTGTACCAGAAGAAACCCATTCGTAGTTTGCACAATTGGTCATGTTACCTACAGTATCATTTCAAGGGCTATCTTCTGCTCAACTTCTTCAAAATCATCTTGAGATAGTCAAGTCTTAATGCTTATTTTGACCACTTTTCTGAACGAATTAGCTGTTTAGTTGCATTTATTTGGATATTTGGTTAAATGGAAAATTGGTAGGGAGCTTTTGGATAGTGAGGTGGAGTGAAATGTTGGACTAATGGGGGCAGTTAATCCAAATGGTGAGCCTTTTTTGCAAATACAGTTCACCATGGAAACCAAAGAAAACAACAAAAACAAAAAGAAGAAGATAGTTATATAAGGTTTGTGAAATTGCTTTTACTTCTGCTCTCCAATTTCCCTTAGGCCAGATCTGATGACTGTTATTATTTTTATTATAATTCTTTATCTATGTATTGCACTATTGTTCCTTTCCTCCAAAGTGCTCATAGATCCATTTTGTTCATTTACCTTCACGACAGTGCTGCTAAATAGAGCCTTGGTATATGGTGTCAAGTCTTATTTTCTTAGCTAGCTTAGTATACAGCACCTAATTGCAGAAAAAACAATCTGTTCAGAGGCAATGGTGTCTTTGGACTGAATGTTGATATGCCATATATAATATAGGTATTATAACTGATAATGGACATAACTTATGATACTTTTGAAAGATGTTCTTGAATAGTATTGTTAGCAGATATACAGGACTAGACAGAAACTGAGCAGAACTGGAAATGTACAAATTAGGCATCCCAGATTGAGAAAGTTTTCTCTGAATTTGTGTTCCCTCAGAGTTTAGGGAGAAAAATAAAAGGTAACAACAACCTGAATTTCATTTAAAGTGAGAATACCGTTCTGTGATTTTATAAATACATCACCTTATAACTTAATGTCATCTGCTGAAAATCATTCAAATGGAAAACATCAACAGACAGGCTTTTCTAAGGCTCATGTTTATCACAAGGTAATAAGGTTAGACTGAGTTCTTTTAATGTAATTTTAATTTTGGCTCTAAATAATGTGTATCTCTTCCAAGGTTAAAAACACAGAAAGTACACATAAACACGAAGTAAGATCTAAAAATTTCCTGAAATACATTAACAATCTCATTTATATAACAAGTACCTTGTTTGTGACCATCTCAACATTAAGCTAGATAAGTAGATGCAAAAATGAAGGGAGTTTGATTTGTGACGCTGTCCATTGCCCAGCAACGAGGGACTGTGGTTATTTTTGCAGTATTGTACCATTTTAGGAGGCTGGGAACAGACTAGGCATATGCCACTGCCACTTTTTTCCCACTTTAAGCTGAAACAGACAGCAAAATGAAGAATTTAAATCTGTTATTTGTCAACAGATTAAATTTGAGAACACTTACATTTTAAAGATGAATTTTGAAAAACTCAATGCCCTTGAATGCTTAATTATCTGTGCCTTCATTCTGAAAATTAATTTCCAGAATGAAAACAAAACAAAATAGGACATTTACTTGACTGCAGAATTGATGAGCGTTATTTTCAAAATAACTCTGAAATAAGCTTAATAATACATGCGTCAAAAATAATTTTTAAATGTTCACAAACATGAATGTGAAATCCTGCATTTGGGTCCGAAAACAATGAGATGTACAAGCAAAGGATGAGATGTGGCTAAGTAGCAACACAAATGAAAAAGATTTAGGGGTTTTCAGGGACTGTAAGCTCAATATTATTCAGTTGTGTGTTGTGGCTGCACCGAAAACTAAATCCATCTTCATCTGCATTAATAGAAAGATAGAGTCAGAAACAAGGGAGTGATAGCATAGCCCAGCTCTGTGCTTGGCAGACCTGTACTTGAAATGTTCAATGAAAATAGCAGGATGGGGGGCAACATTTGGGTAGCAGCCACAGACTAAAATGCATCTAAAAGGGAGAGAGGAAGATGCTGAAGAGTCTGGAAACCATGCAGGAAAGGGACTGCTGAGAGGCCTGGGCTACCTTAGCCTAGAAATGAGAATTCTTGAGGAGGAACAGAAGGCAGAAGCTGCTTTTGAATCTTCCTTCTACATTGTGTCCTCCTCCCACTCCTTTCCCCTCTCTTTTGTCCCTTCTCTGTTCCTCCCAATTTATTTCACCTATCCTTCCTCCCTAAAGCTATTTCCCAAGGTGGTGATGTTCTGATTTGGTTCAATGACACGTGTATTATTTACCTGCATACCCTAGAGACCACACTTCCCTGCAGCCCCTTTTCACTTCCCCCTTACTCTCGTGCTTCCCCACTCATAGCTAACAGGACTGGACCACAGTAAACCCTCACTCCACATTTCATTTTTAGAAAGGGCTTCATGACCCTGGGAAAGGAAAGAGAATATGAGTTAACTAGCACAGACTCTTAAGCCAAAGTCTTGTGAAAAAAGGCCTAGGTACAAAAGGAGCAATTCTAATAAAACTATAAAATGAACTTCTTTATTCTCCCTAATGCTCATTGGAATTAGACATGAGAATCTGAGCACAGATCCTCATGGGTGGGCTGAAAATGCACCTGTAACACTAATCTAGGATGCTTAAATATCAGGTTCTTATTTAACAAGAAGAAGAAAAGGGGGAGTTTGTTAATACAAAAGTTTGAACATAGAACATCACCGCCTAAATGATTAAACCTATTTCAGAGGGATGAAATACTAATGACTCCAATTTGTCAAAACATAGGAGTTTTAATGGGGGCCAGGAAGGGTTGGCGTTGGTATGCGGCATAGGAATCAACACTTGCGTACTTTAAAGCAAAACATAAAAGCTCTATCCAGCTGAAATTCTCAGAATCACTACAGGAAATTAGGTGTAATTGACTGAAGTGATCTCATGTAATAGGAATTGGACTGAGTGCTTAGTATCCTCACAGTTAAAACAAGTAAATAAAATGAGTTGGCAGTGCACAAAATGCTTATGGTATGTAACAGCTCATGTAAATTGGCTACATCCTTGATTTAAACATTTTGTAAATATAAATTACTATGCTAGAATATGACAGGGAAGGAAAGAGGAAATGGAAGGGAAACAAAAAGAAGATAATAAGGAAAGGGAAAGATAGATGGAAAAGATAAGGAGAGGAGGAAAAGGAGAAAACAGGAAGGAGAGAAGAGGTAGAGAAATAGAGGGAAAATAAATTTAAATAGGAAAATGCAGAAAACAGAAGGGAGAGAGAGAAGATGCAAATATTTGAGTGGCTACAATATATCTGTATGCACAAAAATCTTCAGAAGAGAAGTGAGAAATCACTGCTTTTTTTCAACTTGTAGTCACCAATAACAATATCCTTATAATACTACTGATGAATTAGACCGGGTGGAGGGGGAGAGAAGTATAAGCCCTGATGGGTTCTTGGTCCAACAGTTTCTTCCAGGACCCATTCATCTCTTGCCAGGAACCTTTGGTCTAAGTTGAGGGGCTCAGCAAGCATATCACCACTGCTAGTTGAATGTTCACAGCAACTTTATTCATAGTAGTGCCAAACTATAAACATTCCAAACGCACATCAACTGGTGAATGGATAAATAAATTGTGCTACACCTGAACTACAGAATACTACTCAGCAAGAAAGGGGAACAGACTACTGATAGATGTAACAAACATAGATGAATCTTAAAGATATTATGCTAAGTGAAAGAAGCCAGACCTAAAAGCCTGTATATTTTATGACTTCATTTATATGGCATTCTAGAAAAGGCAAACTACAGTAATGGAGAACAAATCAGTGGTTACCAGGACCATGGTTGGAAGTATAGGATGTCTTCAAAGGCGACTGAGGGAACTTTTGGGGGTGAAAGAAATGTTATTTATCTTGACTGTAGTGGTGGTTACATGTCTATGTGCATTTGTCACAACTCATAGAACTGTATGCTTACAATTGGTGAATTCTAAATTGTACCTCAGAAATGGCTGATAAAAACGAACAATTCATCTAAGATTAACTTACTACTAAGTGGTGTTGCTCTTGCTTTTCCCCCCTAATCTTCATGAGGAGTAGTATGTAGAAAACAGATATTTGGGGGCCTAAAGCAGAGATTTAAAGGTGTTTGTTCACAGAATTTCTTAGTGCCTTGTTCATTAAGTTGAAATTCTTCACTCTGGCATTCAAGGTCTTTCATAATCTGCTCCTACTCTGCTTCTCCAACTTTGATTACACACACATACACACACACACATACTCTTTTTTTTAAATCTCTGTCATTTTATTCTATTTTATTCTATTTTATTAACATTTTTATTGGAGTATAATTGCTTTACAATGGTGTGTTAGTTTCTGCTTTATAACAAAGTGAATCAGTTATACATATACATATATCCCCATATCTCTTCCCTCTTGCGTCTGCCTCCCTCCCACCCTCCCTATCCCACCCTTCTAACTCGGTGCTTTGTCACACATACCTCTGACTGCTATCAGGCAGTTCTTCTCACTTCATGCAACATGCCCTCCCTGCTTACTCTCCTAGCACACATGTACCATGCTTATTTCAATCTATTTGCCTTTGCTATTGCATGTTCTCCCTCTATACCTGGTATGCCTTACCCTCATTTGTTCAACTGTTTATTGATTGCCTACTCTGTGTCAATTAGATACACATTAATAAGACTGCTAAAGTCTCTGTCTTCACAGAGCTGGCCGTTACACTGCAGTATGGAAAGGGTCATATGGTAGTGGAAAATACAGGGTATTAGTACAACAGAGGAAAGGAACAAAACCCAGATTTAGGAAGGGAGTGGTCAGGAATAGTTTCTCAAAAGAAATAACATCTAAGAGGAGACATGAAAAATACTTTGGTGTTCTCCAGGCACAAGGGAAAGAGTGCTCCATGTGGAAAGAGCTAGAATGCTAAAAGGCCTGAAGGCAAGCAAGAACATGGGAAGGAAGCTGAAGATTTTAAATGATTTAAGTACGGCAAGAACATAGAGGATAAAAGAGGCAAGATATGATGCTGGAGAAAGAGACTGGGTTCAGATTGTGAAGGGCTTTTAGCACCATATCAAGGAGTATGAAATCCTTTAGAGACAAAGGTACCAATGAAACTGTTTGAGTAGAAGAGAAACATCCTCATGCTGGAGTTGAGAAAGGTCATGAAATGAGAATGAATAGGATAAGGAGAGACAGGGAGATCACTTAGAAGAAGTTGCAGTTTTCCAAGCAGACTTGACTATGGTGGTGGCAGATATAACAGAGAAAAAATGTTTAAGAGATAAAGGTAAAATTGGTATTATCTACCAATAGATTTGATGATTTGGATAGAGGGATAGGGTGGCATCAAAGATGACTATCAAATCTCTGCTTGGAAAACTTGATGCAAAGTGATTCAATTCACTGAGATAGGGACATAAGAAAGGTATTCAAGGGGTGATAGATACAAGTTCAGTCTGGGACATGTTAGCTTATGTTTTGTACCCTTGACCACTCTCACCTATATCAACCTCCCCTCTGAGAAATCCTAGAGCCTGGTTCATTTACCTGGGCTTTTGTGCCCTACAGACTTCCTAAAGACAATGGAAATCCTTAGGAGCAGGGGCTCTGTCTGAAACTTCTATTACTTCACAGACCCTATCTAGTGCTAAGCATAGAATTAATTCTCAAAAATACTTGTTAATCAACTGAGTACTCTCATGGGGCAATAAAATGTGATATATAAGTGGACTTGCATCACATCCACTAGTGAAGATGGTTAGTGATAAAGAATAGCTCCAGTACCAATAACAAATATAGCAGGAAAGGACTGCATTCATGGTTTAATTTTGTCTCAGTGTACCCAATGAGTAAATACAATTTCATGTGAAATCCATCAAAATTGCTTAATACTTAAATGAGAGCTCTTTATTATTTTATAGAGAAGAAAATTTTGGGGGGCTCTTAAGAATCACACTCCTGGAGAAGCGGAGAATGGAGGAGGGCTGGCTGCACCTCGAAGAAATCTATGTGGTCAACGTTTGTGTACATCTTTATGAAGATGTCCTTGCGGCACCTGTGAACATTTAGCAGGCACTATCATGAGTGTTTAAAACACTGTTGAAAATAGCAGTATTTGAAGAAACCGGATGTCACTTAAGATATGATCTGTGGATAAACATCACATGCTGCTGGCCTTCTTACAAAATGAATGGCAGCCGTTCTCCAGACCCGGTGCCAAGAAGCATGAGAGGAGCTGCAATCTACCTTCCACAGTAAGGCTGGCTGCAGATGCACAGCACAGCTGTGGGCGAGCAGGCTGCTGCCATAGGTGAAAGCACAGTTGATTTCCTCCCAATTTGGATGCAGCAGGATTTTCGGGGATAGCTTCAAGATGGTGGAGGAGTAAGACATGGAGATTACCTTCCTCCCCACAAATACATCAAAAATACATCTACATGTGGGACAGCTCTTACAGAACACCTACTGAATGCGGGCAACCACCTCAGACTTCCCAAAAGGCAAGAAACTCCCCACGTACCTGGGTACGGCAAAAGAAAAAAGGAAAAACAGAGACAAAATAATAGGTAAAATAGATGGCTAGTGGGAAGCAGCCGCATAGCACAGGGAGATTGGCTCGGTGCTTTGTGACCACCTACAGGGGTGGGATAGGGAGGGTGGGAGGGAGGGAGATGCAAGAGGGAGGAGATATGAGGATATATGTATATGTATAACTGATTCACTTTGTTATAAAGCAGAAATTAACACACCATTGTAAAGCAATTATACGCCAATAAAGAGGTTAAAAAAAAAAATAGGGACAGGCCCTGCACCTCTGGGAGGGAGCTGTGAAGGAGGAAAAGCTTCCACACACTAGGAAGCCCCTTCACTGGTGGTGATACGGGGTGGGCGGGGGGAAGATTCGGAGCCACGGAAAAGAATGCAGCAACAGGGGTGCAGAGGGCAAAGCGGAGAGATTTCTGCACAGAGGATCGGTGCCAACCAGCTCTCACCAGCCTGAGAGGCTTGTTTGCTCACCCGCCAGGCAGGACGGGTGGGGCTGGGAGCTGAGGATTCGGCTTCGGTTGGATCCCAGGGAGAGGACTGGAGTTGGCTGTGTGAACACAGCCTGAAGGGGACTAATGCGCCACAGCTAGCCGGAAGGGAGTCCGGGAAAAAGTCTGGACCTGCCTAAGAGGCAAGAGACCATTGTTTTGGGGTGCGTGTGGAGAGGGGATACAGAGCACCACCTAAATAAGCTCCAGAGACAGGCGCAAGCTGCAGCTAACAGCGCGGACCCCAGAGACGGGCATGAGACGCTAAGGCTGCTGCTGCCGCCACCAAGAAGCCTGTGTGCAAGCACAGGTCACTATCCACACCTCCCCTCCCGGGAGCCTGTGCAGCCCGCCACTGCCAGGGTCCCATGATCCAGGGACAACATCCCCAGGAGAACACACATCATGCCTCAGGCTGTTGCAACATCACGCCAGCCTCTGCCACCGCGGACTCGCCCCGCATTCTGTATCCCTCCCTCCCCCTGGCCTGAGTGAGCCAGAGCCCCATAATCAGCTGCTACTTTAACCCCGTCCTGTCTGGGTGGGGAACATATGCCCTCAGGCGACCTACACACAGAGGCAGGGCCAAATCAAAGCTGAACCCCAGAAGCTGTGCGAACAAAGAAGTGAAAGTGAAATCTCTCCATGCAACCTCAGGAGCAGCAGATTAAATCTCCACAATCAACTTGATGTACGCTGTGTCTGTGGAATACCTGAATAGACAACGAATCATCCCAAATTGAGGAGGTGGATTTTGGGATCAACTGTAGACTTCGGGTTTGCTTTCTGCATCTACCTTGTTTCTGATTTTATGTTTATCGTGGTTTAGTATTTACAGCTTATTATCATTGGTAGATTTGTTTATTGATTTGGTTGCACTCCTACTTTTTTTAATATATATATATTTTTCCTTTTTCTCCTTTTGTGAGTATGTATGTGTATGCTTCTTTGTGTGATTCTGTCTGTACAGGTTTGCTTTTAATATTTGTCCTAGGGTTCTGTCTGTCCTTTTTTTTTTTAATAGTTTTTAGTGCTGTTTTCATTGGTGGATTTGTTTTTGGTTTGGCTGCTCTCTCTTTCTTTCTATTTTTTATTACTTTTTAATATTTTATAATATATTTTTTATTTTAATATTTTCTTTTTCTTTCTTTCTTTCTTTTTTTTCTCCCTTTTCTTCTGAGCCAGGTGGCTGACAGAGTCTTGGTGCTGCAGCTGGGTGTCAGGCCTGAGCCTCTAAGGTGGGAGAGCTGAGTTCACAACATTGGTCCACCAGCGACCTCCTGGCCCCACATAATATAAAATGGAAAAAGCTCTCCCAGATATCTCCATATCAATGTTAACACCAAGCTCCACTCAATGACCAGCAAGCTACAGTGCTGGACACTCCATGCCAAACAGCTAGCAAAACAGGAACATAATTCCAGCCATTAGCAGAGAGGCTGCTTAAAATTATAATCAGTTCACAGACACCCCAAAACACACCACCAGATGCACTCCTGCCCACGAGAAAGACAAGATACAGCCTCATCCACCAGAGCACAGGCAACTAGGCCCCTCCACCAGAAAGCCTACACAACCTACAGAACCAACCTTATCCACTGAGGGCAGACACAGAAAACAATGGTAACTACGAACCTGCAGCTTGCAGAAAGGAGACCCCAAACACAGTAAGTTAAGCAAAATGAGAAGAAAGAGAACTACATGGTAGATGAAGGAGCAAGGTAAAAACCCACCAGACCAAACAAATGAACAGGAAGTAGGCAGTCTACCTGAAAAAGAATTCAGAGTAATGATAGTAAAGATGATCCAAAACCTTGGAAATAGAATGGAGAAAATACAAGGAACGTTTAACAAGGACTTGGAGGAACTAAATATTTACAAATATTTTGTATTTACAAAAATAATTCACAATTATTTTGAATATTTAAATATTCAAATTCTCTAGAAGAAATCAATAGCAGAATAAGGTATAGGTGACCTGGAAGATAAAAAAGTGGAAATAACTACTGCAAAGCAGAATAAAGAAAAAGAATGAAAAGAATTGAGGAGAGACTCAGAGACTTCTGGGACAACATTAAACTCACAGACATTCAAAATATAGGGGTCCCAGAAGAAGAAGAGTAAAAGAGAGGGGCTGAGAAAATATTTGAAGAGATTAGAGTTGAAAACTTCCCTAATATGGGAAAGGAAATAGTCAATCAAGTACAGGAAGCAAAGAGCACCCCACCCAGAATAAATCCAAGGAGAAACACGCCAAGACACATATTAATCAAACTGTCAACAATTAAATACAAAGAAAAAATATTAAAAGCAGCAAAGGAAAAGCAACAAATAACATACAAGGGAATCCCCATAAAGTTAACAGCTGATCTTTCAGCAGAAACTCTGCAAGCCAAAAGGGAGTGGCAGAACATATTTAAAGTGATGAAAGGGAAAAAGCTACAATCAAGACTACTCTACACAGCAAGGATCTCATTCAGATTCGACTGAGACATTTAAAAATTTACAGACAAGCAAAAGCTAAGAGAATTCAAACCACCAAACCAGCTTTACAACAAATCCTAAAGGAACTTCTCTAGGCAGGAAACACAAGAGAAGGAAAAGACCTACAAAAACAAACAAAAAACAATTAAGAAAATGGTAATAGGAACACATTATTGATAACTACCTTAAATGTAAATGAATTAAATGCTCCAACCAAAAGACAAAGACTGACTGAATGGATACAAAAACAAGACCCATATATATGCTGTCTACAAGAGACCCACTTCAGACCTAGGGACACATACAGACTGAAACTGAAGGGATGGAAAAAGATATGCCATGCAAGTGGAAATCAAAAGAAAGCTGGAGTAGCAATTCTCATATCAGAAAAAAATAGACTTTAAAATAAAGACTATTACAAGAGACAAGGAAGGACACTACATAATGATCAAGGGATCAATCCAAGAAAAAGATATAACAATTGTAAATATTTATGCACCCAACATAGGAGCACCTCAATACATAAGGCTAATGCTAACAGCCATAAAAGGGGAAATCAATAGTGACACAATCATAGTAGGGGACTTTAAAACCCCACTTTCACCAATGGACAGATCATCCAAAATGAAAATAAATAAGGAAACACAAGCTTTAAAAGATACATTAAACTAGATGGACTTAATTGATATTTATAGGACATTCCATCCAAAAACGACAGAATACACTTTCTTCTCAAGTACTTGGGTCAAAAAGCAAGGCTTGGTAAATTTAAGAAACTTGATATCGTATCAAGTATCTTTTCTGACCACATGGTATAAGACTAGATATCAATTACAGAAAAAATCTGTAAAAAATACAAACACATGGAGGCTAAACAATACACTACTTAATAACCAAGAGATCACTGAAGAAATCAAAGAGGAAATAAAAAAATACCTTGAAACAAATGACAATTAAAAACGATGATCCAAAACCTATGGGATGCAACAAAACCAGTTCTAAGAGGGAAGTTTATACAAATAAAATCCTACCTCAAGAAACAAGAAACATCTCAAATAAACAACCTAACCTTACACCTAAGCCAATTTGAGAAAGAAGAACAAGAACCCCAAAGTTGGCAGAAAGAAAGAAATCATAAAGATCACATCAGAAATGAATAAAAAAGAAATGAAGGGGCTTCCCTGGTGGCGCAGTGGTTGAGAGTCTGCCTGCCGATGCAGGGGACATGGGTTCATGCCCCAGTCCGGGAAGATCCTACATGCCGCAGAGCGGCTAGGCCTGTGAGCCATGGCTGCTGAGCCTGCGCATCCGGAGCCTGTGCTCCGCAACAGGAGAGGCCACAAAAGTGAGAGGCCCGTGTACCACAAAAAAAAAAAAAAGAAGAAATGAAGGAAACAATAGCTAAGATCAATAAAACCAAAAGCTGGTTCTTTGAGATGATAAACAAAATTGATAAACCACTAGCCAGACTCATCAGGAAAAAAAGGGAAAGACTCAAATGAACAGAATTAGAAATGAAAAAGGAAAAGTACCAACAGACACTACAGAAATACCAAGGATCATGAAAGATTACTACAAGCAACTATATGCCAATAAAACGGACAACCTGGAAGAAATGGACAAATTCTTAGCAAAGCACAGCCTCCCGAGACTGACCCAGGAAGAAATAGAAAATATAAACAGACCAATCACAAGCACTGAAATTGAAACTGAGATTAAAACTCTTCCAACAAACAAAAGCCCAGGACCAGATGGATTCACAGGCGAATTCTACCAAACATTTAGAGAAGAGTAACACCTATCCTTCTCAAACTCTTCCAAAATATAGCAGAGGGAGGAACACTCCCAAACTCATTCTATGAGGCCAACATCACCTTAACACCAAAACCAGACAAGGATGTCACAAAAAAAAGCAAACTATAGGCCAATATCACTGATGAACATAGATGCAGAAATCCTCAACAAAATACTAGAAAACAGAATCTAGCAGCACATTAAAAGGATCATACACCATGATCAAGTGGGGTTTATCCCAGGAATGCGAGGATTCTTCAATATATGCAAATCAATCAATGTGATAAACCATATTAACAAACTGAAGGAGAAAAACTATATGATCATCTCAATAGATGCAGAAAAAGCTTTTGACAAATTTCAACAGCCATTTATGTTAAAAACACTCCAGAAAGTAGGCATAGAGGGAACTTACCTCAACATAATGCAGGCCATATATGACAGACCCACAGCCAACATTGTTCACAAAGGTGAAAAACTGAAACCATTTCCACTAAGATCAGGAAGAAGACGAGATTGTCCACTCTCACCACTATTATTCAACATAGTTTTGGAAGTTTTAGCCACAGCAATCAGAGAAGAAAAAGAAATAAAATGAATACAAACTGGAAAAGAAGAAGTAAAACTGTCACTGTTTGCAGATGACACGACACTATATGTAGAGAATCCCAAAGATGTTACCAGAAAACTACTAGAGCTAATAAATGAATTTGGTAAAGTAGCAGGATATAAAATTAATGCACAGAAATCTCTTGCATTCCTATACACTAATGATGAAAATTCTGAAAGAGAAATTAAGGAAACACTCCCATTTACCATTGCAACAAAAAGAATAAAATACCTAGGAATAAACCTACCTAAAGAGACAAAAGTCCTTTATGCAGAAAACTATAAGACACTGATGAAAGAAATTAAAGATGATAGAAACAGATGGAAAGAGATACCATGCTCTTGGAATGGAAGAATCAACATTGTGAAAATGACTATACTACCCAAAGCAATCTACAAATTCAATGCAATCCCTATCAAAATACCAACAGCATTTTTCACAGAACTAGAACAATAATTTTCACAATTTGTATGGAAACACAAAAGCCCCAGAATAACCAAAGCAATCTTGTGAAAGAAAAATGGAGGAATCAGGCTCCCTTACTTCAGACTATAGTACAAAGCTACAGTAATCAAGACAGTATGATACTGGCACAGAAACAGAAATACAGGTCAATGGAACAAGATAGAAAGCCCAGAGATAAACCCACACACATATGGTCACCTTATCTTTGGTAAAGGAGACAAGAATATACGATGGAGAATAGAGAGCCCCTTCAATAAGTGGTTCTGGGAAAACTGGACAGCTACATGTAAAAGAATGAATTGATAACACTCCCTAACACCACACACAAAAATAAACTCAAAATTGATTAAAGATCTAAGTGTAAGGCCAGACACTATAAAACTCTTAGAGGAAAACATAGGAGGAACACTCTATGACATAAATCACAACAAGATCCTTTTTTACCCACCTCCTAGAGAAATGGAAAGAAAAACAAAAATAAACAAATGGGACCTAATGAAACTTAAAAGCTTTTGTACAGCAAAGGAAACCATAAACAAGACGAAAAGACAACCCTCAGAATGGGAGAAAATATCTGCAGATGAAGCAACTGACAAAGGATTAATCTCCAAAATTTACAAGCAGCACCTGAATCTCAATACCAAAATAAGAAACAGCTCAATCCAAAAATGGGCAGAAGATCTAAATAGATATTTCTCCAAAGAAGACATATAGATTGCCAACAAACACATGAAAGTATGCGCCATATCACTAATTATTAGAGATATGCAAATCAAAACTACAATGAGGTATTACCTCACAGCAGTCAAAATGGCCATCATCAAAAAAATTTACAAACAATAAAGTCTGGAGAGGTTGTGGAGAAAAGGGACCCCTCTTGCACTGTTGGTGGGAATGTGAATTGACACAGCCACTATGGAAACAGTATGGAGGTTCCTTAAAAAACTAAAAATAGCATTACCATATCACCCCACAATCCCAGAACTCACATGTACCCTGAGAAAACCATAATTCAAAATGACACATGCAACTCAATGTTCATTGAAGCACTATTTACAATAGCCAGGTCATGGAAGCAACCTAATTGTCCATCAACAGACGAATGGATAAAGAAGATGTGGTACATATATACAATGGAATATTACTCAGCCATAAAAGGGAATGGAATTGGGTCATTTGTAGAGACGTGGATGGACCTAGAGACTGTCATATAGAGTGAAGTAAGTCAGAAAGAAAAATAAATATCATATGTTAATGCATATATGTGGAATCTAGAAAAATGGTACAGGTGAACCAGTTTGCAAGGCAGAAATAGAGACACAGATGTAGAAGACAAACATATGGACACGAAGGGGGGAAAGTGGGTGTGGCAGGGCGATGGTGGTGGGATGAATTGGGAGATTAGGATTGAAATATATACACTAATATGTATAAAATTGATAACTAATAAGAACCTGCTGTATAAAAAATAAATAAAATTCAAAAAAATAAAAACTAAAAATAGAACTACCATACAACCCAGCAATGCCACTATTGGGCATATACCCTGAGAAAACCATAATTCAAAAAGAGTCATGTACCACAATGTTCATTACAGCTCTATTTACAACAGCCAGGACATGGAAGCAACCTAAGTGTCCACTGATAGATGAATGGATAAAGAAGATGTGGCACATATACAATGGAATATTACTCAGCCATAAAAAGAAATGAAATTGAGTTATTTGTAGTGAGGTAGATGGACCTAGAGACTGTCAAACAGAGTGAAGTAAGTCAGTAAGAGAAAAACAAATACCATATGCTAACACATATATATGGAATATATATATAAAAGGTTCTGTGGAACCTAGGGGCAGGACAGGAATAAAGATGCAGACATAGAGAATGGACTTGAGGACACAGGGAGAGGGAAGGGTAAGCTGGGATGAAGTGAGAGAGTGGCATGGACATATATACACTACCAAACATAAAATAGCTAGTGGGAAGCAGCCGCATAACAGATGGAGATCAGCCTGGTGCTTTGTGACCACCTAGAGGGGTGGGATAGGGAGGGTGGGAGGGAGACGCAGGAGGGAGGAGATATGGGGATATATGTATATGTATAGGTGATTCACTTTGTTATAAAGCAGAAACTAACACACCATTGTAAAGCAATTATACTCCAACAAAGATGTTTTAAAAAAAAAAGAATCACACTTTTTGGTGACCTAAATGGGAAGGAAATCCAAAAAATAGGGGATATAGGTATATGTATAGTTGATTCATTTTGCTGTACAGTAGAAACTAATACAACACTGTAAAGCACCTATACTCCAATAAAAATTAATTTTAAAAAAAGTATCACACTCTTTAAGAATCTTCAAGTTGGAAGGGCCATGAAATGTTTTCTGGTCCAATCCCCAGTTGATTCTAGAATTCCTTCTACAATATCCCTGCTGATAGTCATATAGTGGGTACTTACATACTATTAATGACAGGGAGCTCACTATGTCCCAACTCTACCTATTCCATCTTCAGAGAGCTGTGACTATTTGAGTGTTCTTCCTTATAATCAACCTAATTATGTCTCCAAAAAGTATAATGCTTAATTTATGTATTGTTCACTTACATGTTAAAAAGTGGAGATTATAGTCCTTTTAGTTTTCTATTCTCTAGGCCACTCTGATCACTTTCATCAACCACTCTTTATATGATATAGTTTTTCATTCCTCACCCATCATATTTGCTCATCTGAGTGTGTGCTGGTTTATTTATGTCTTCATGAATTCTGGCACCCAGAACCAAGTAAAATATTCCAGGTGTCATCTTGTAAGAACAGAGAACAGTAAGATTATCATCTCCTTCATTCTGGAAATTCTACTCCTGTAAATATAATCTAAACTGACAGCAGCTTTGTAATCTGTGGCTAATATGGATATACACTGAGGGTTGATTTCCAGCTCTACGTTTTTTACATGCACTGCTTCTAAGCTATGATCTGTGGGAACCAAGTGAAAACTTCAATGTGCAAGTCAACTTCCCTCTATTCCCATTTGTTGTATCAAATTTTAAAGTTAAGATTAGTATATTACATCTCTTGTCACTGTAGATCATTTGCCTATTTCTGATGGGTACATGAGAATTATACATAACAGAGCTCTTTGTGCCATATTCATCTTGAAGCCTGTTATGGACCGAATGTTTGCCTCCCACCAAAATTCAAATATTCATGCCCCAACTTCCAATGTGACTGTGTTTGGAGATAAGGCCTTTATGGAGTTAACTAAGGTTAAATGAGGTCATGAGGGTGGGGCCTTGATACAATAGGATTATTGTTTTTATAAGAAGAGACCTCAGAGGGCACACTCTTTCTCTTTCCCATGTTAGGACACAGAGAGAAGGTAGCCATCTGCAAGGCAGAAAGAGAACTCTTATCAGAAACTGACCATGGTGGCACCTTCATCTTGGACTTCCAGCCTCCAGAACTATAAGAAAATAAATTTCTGCTGCTTAAGCCAGCCAGTATGTGGTAATTTGTTATGGCAGCCCAAGCAGACTAATAGAGAACCCCAGCCTAGCATAGTGCTTGGAATATTACTGGAGCTTAGCAGAAGTCTGCTACTCGACTAAAAGATAGACATTTTCTAAAAAAGGCAAAAATGTTGAAAATATTTTTATAGTTTTCACCTTGACTATTCTGCAGTAATATGGGGGCTTCTTACTGGTAATATTGGAAGCCAGTTGCAATCCAAAATCACACTCAAAAGACCTCGCTGACTACCTTTCTCACAAACCTCTTCCACACGCTGGTTTCTCAATGTGAAAATGTTTGGGTTTATAATTGGGAAGACAATAGTACTGACCAGAAAAACAACATAATGATAAATTAATTTGGTTGATATACTGATGAAGTCCCACAGACAAATCACAGTGTAGCACAGTAAAGGATTGTGGCTGTCAGTTTAAAGGGGCAGGCAGAAATCCCATGCGGGATGAGATCATCAGATTGATAGAAAGGAAGTGGTTTCATATGAGTTTTATGCAATATTATAACACCAAAGGAAAACCAGATATGACCTAGAAAGTTCTTATCTTCACATAGATAACAACTATAAACTCTGGACAAAATACAAGAAACAATGACCTAAAACTTCTGTAGAGTGAACAAAAGCAAGCAGATTCTAGGAGTTAATTCTTAGGGAAAGAAGACAGCATAGTATGAGTTACCTATTTTCATGACTTTTAGCCTAGAGCCAGATGCGGTCAGTGCCATGTGGAAAGACCAGAATTCCAAAAGAGTTCTTCTGGCTTGAAGAATCATAGCACAAAGTTTGAGGCAAACACTGGCACTGCAAAATGAGAGGAAAATTCCATAAAGGAGAAAACCACAAAGGATAAGCCTCAAAATCTATATGTAATCTCTATTAGAATCTCTGACTGAACTCTTCCTTATGTCTGTGTGGAGAAGACCTCAAGAAGGACAGTTAAGGATAAGATAATTTAACTGAGATTTGATCTGTCATTAAGAAGACAGAGTTTGAAGTTTGAATCCAAATATGGGTTTTTTTGAATTTTATTTTATTTATTTTTTTATACAGCAGGTTCTTATTAGTTATCCATTTTATACATATTAGTGTATATATGTCAATCCTAATCTCCCAATTCAACACACCACCCCCCCGCCAAATATGTTAATACCTTCTAAAACAAAATATCAATCCTCTTTAGAGGAACATGAAATAATCCAGAATTTCCATAACATAATATGTGTCCAGAATACAATGTAAAATTACTTGACACAAAGTACCAGAAAAATGTGACACAGTAACAAGAGAAATAATAATAAAGGGGACCAAGTCCAAGATGATTCAGATGTTGAATTATCAAAAAAGGATTTTTTAAAGCAACTGTATCCGTGCTCAATGACAAAAAGGAACGTATGCTTATAAAAATGAAAATATCACATCAGTGAAATATAAATTATAAAAGAGAACCAAATGGAAATTCCAGAACTTAACACAATATTTGAAATATAAAAATTCACTAAAAGACGATAACATAGAAAGACATAAAACTTGTTGATAGATCAATAGACAGTATCCAATCTGCAGAAGAGAGAAAAATTCAAGAAAAATGATCAGAGTCTTAATTCACTGGAGTACCAGATGGAAAAGTGCAGAAAGTTTATTTGAGGAAATAATAATACCCCAAAAAATCCATAGTTTGATGAAAGGCATAAATTTATAGACTCAAAAAATTCAATGAATCCAAAGATGAATAAATACAAAGAAAATCACTCTTAGGCATATCACAGTTAAACTGCTGAAAACCAAAGATTTTGAGAAATATCTAGAAAGACACCAGAGAAAAATGACACATTACATAAAGATGAACAATATCTCAAAGGACCATGGACTTCTTTTTTGTTGTTGTTGTCCTTTATTTCTTAACATCTTTATTGGAGTATAATTGCTTTACAATGGTGTGTTAGTTTCTGCTTTATGACAAAGTGAATCAGCTATACATATACATATATCCCCATATCTCTTCCCTCTTGCATCTCTCTCCCTCTCACCCTCCCTATCCCACCCCTCTAGGTGGTCAAAAAGCACCGAGCTGATTTCCCTGTGCTACGCGGCTGCTTCCCTCTAGCTATCGGTTTTACATTTGGTAGTGTACTACTAGTGGACCATCGACTTCTAATCAAAAGCTATGGAGAGGGGCTTCCCTGGTGGCGCAGTGGTTGAGAGTCCGCCTGCCGATGCAGGGGACACGGGTTCGTGCCCCGGTCTGGGAGGATCCCACATGCCGCGGAGCAGCTAGGCCCGTGAGCCATGGCCGCTGAGCCTGCTTGTCCGGAGCCTGTGCTCCGCAACGGGAGAGGCCACAGCAGTGAGAGGCCCGCATACCGCAAAAGAAAAAAAAAAAAAAAAAGCTATGGGCACCAGAAGATAGTGGAAGGACATCTTAAAGAACTAAAGTACAAAAGCAAATAATCAACCAAGAATCCTACATCAAGTAAAAATATTCCTCAAGAATGAAGGCAAAAATAAAAATGTTTCTATACATAAGGAAACTAAGGAAATTTAGTCGTCAGCAGACCTTCCCTACAAGAACTGCTAAAGGAATTTCTACAGACGAAATGGAAATAATACTGGTTGGAAACTAAGACACTCTGGAAGAAATAAAGATTATTAAAAGGGTTGAGATCTTAGTAAATATAAAATAAATTTTCTCTTAATTAAAAAAAAATACAGGGAACTCCTGGTTTCAGTCTTAACATATAAAAAACTTAGAAGTTGTCATTCCCATCCTTACAATAAGAAAATGCTGGACAAAAAAATTAATGACTTTTCTTAGACTCAGAGAATTGTAGTGGTAGGATAACCAAACACTTCAAAATCTGGAGTAACAAGTGTCAATCAGATCTGCTTACCTTGAGGAGACCTGCTGAAAGCCAGCAGCAGTAGGACTGCTAATTCACTAGTAATTATGAAAAATCGTTGGAGGCTGAGTGTGGACTTCTGTGGGTGTGAAAAATTCCTGGGGGCAAAATATAGGGGTCTCTCCACACTTTTGTGGAGTTTTCCTCCAGGAATCCCATAATATTCTCACAGTGAGGATGAGGAAAAAACCTCTAGTGGCTCTGACAGGGGAAGAAGAAATAAGAGAAAAATATGGAAAAATTATGGAACAATATCAAAAGGAGTGATATATATGCGACTAAAATACCAGAAAGAGAGAACAGCATAGAAGAAATATTGGAAGCATTAACGGCTAAGAACTTAAAAAAATTTACGGTTACCTAAACCACAGATCTGGGAAACTCTGAGAATACTAAGCAAGATAAACACCAAACACACACACACACACACACACACACACACACACACACACACACACACACACACACACACACACACACACCTGGTTATATCATATTCAGACTGCAGAAACCAAATACAAAGAGGAATCTTGAATGAAGCCAGTAGGGGAAAACAAAATCTTACAGATTATAAACAAAGACTATGAAATGTGTATGCAAACAAATTAGATAACTGAGATGAAATGGACAAATTCCTAGAAACAAATTACCAAAGCTGACTTAAAAAGAAATAGAAAAATCTGAGCAGACATATAACAAGTAAAGAGATTGAATTAGTATTGAAAATCTCCAAGGAATGTAAAACCCAGAAAAAGATGGCTTTACTGGTGAATTCTACTAAACATTTAAAAAACATTAACATTAATCCTTCACAACTCTTCCAAAAAATAAAATGCTTCCCAACTCATTCTGTGAGGCCAATATTAACCTGATACTAAAATCAAGCAAATAGTTCATAAAGAAACAAAACTTCAGAAGAATATCCCTAATAAATCTAGATGCAAAAAATCCACAACAAAATTGTAGCAAACTGATTCCAGCAGCACATAAAAAGGATTATATACCATGACCAAGGAGAAATTATCACAGAAATGAAAGGTTGGTTTAATATGCGAAAATCAATGTAATAAACCATAGCTTAAAGAACAAAAGCTACATGACCATTTCAACAGAAACAGTAAAAGCATTTGACAAAATCAGTCAACATTTCATGATAAAAGCACTCAGCAGTCTAGGAATAGAAAGGTTAGAGACTTACCTCACATCATACACAAAAATTAACTCAAAGGGACCCTAGACCTAAATTTAAAACCTAAACCTGCAACATTTATAGAAAAGAATGTACGAGAAAATCTTTATAGTCTTGGGTCAGGACAAGATTTCTTAGATACAACACCAAAGACATGATCCATAATTGAGAAAACAATTTATAAATTGGATTTCATGAAACTTGACATTTGAGCTTCAAAATACATTAGGAAAATGAAAAGCCAAGCCTGGACTGGAGGAAAATATTTGCAAATCATACATCCACTATAGCATTTTTATCCAGAATATATGAAGAAAAATTAAAACTCAATAGTAAAAAGATAAAGAACCCAATTAAAGATATGGATAATGATTTAGATAGACATTTTCCTAAAGAAAATAAACAAATGGCTAATAAGCACATGAGATGGTAAATATCATTAGTCATTATGGAAATACAGAATGAAACCATGGTAAAATACCAACACACCCTCTAGAATGTATACTATGCAGAAGAAAGACTACACCAAGTGTTGGTATGGATATGGATAAATTGGAATCTTTATACACTGCTGATGGGAATACAAAATGGCACACGCACACTTTGGAAAACAGTGTGGCAGTTTCTTTTATATTCAGCTTAAACTTATAGTGTGATTGAACATTTCCACTCGTAAAAATCTACCCAAGAGAAACAAAAACATATGCTCAAAGACATATACAGCATAGCAACATTGTTCATAATAGCTCAAAACTTACAATATTACAAGTATCTGTTGACTGGTGAATAGGTAAAAATAATGTAGTTTATCCACACAGTGGAATGCCTTTTGGCAATTTAAACAATGAACTACTGATATGTGCTATAACATGGATGAACTTCAACAACATTATGCTAAATGAAACAAGCAATACACAAAAGCTATATACGTATGATTCCATTCAGGTGAAATACTTAGTGGAAAGGTAAATATTTAGAGACAGAAAACTGATCCGTTGTTGTCTAAGGTTAGGAATAAATATTATCCCAGGATTATATAGGAGAGCTAGGATTAACTGTAAGTGGACACAAGGGAACTTTTTAAGGGGATGAAAGTATTCTAAAACTGAATTGTCATGATGGGAGCACAGTTCTATAAATCTAATGAAATAATTGAATTGTTACATATACACTGGGTGAATTTTATGGTGTGTAAATTAAATCTCAATAAAACTGTGAAAATAAAGATAACAAGAGGATGTTATGAGTAACTTTATGCCAGTAAATTTGGCAGATTCCTTCAAGACAGCACTTATCAAAACTGACTGAAGTTTAAACTGATTGAAGAAAATTTGAATATCCTTAAATCTATTTCTAAAATTGAAATATCAAAAATCTTTCTACAGAGAAACTCCAGGGCCAGATGGTTTCATTGTGACTCCTATCAAAACATTAAGGAATGATATTTATACAAACACTTTCACATGATTGAGGAAGAAGGCACACATCCAAACTCATTTTATGTGGTTTTAACTCTAATATCAAAACCTGCAAAGACATTATAAATAAATGAGAAGTACAAATAAATATCCCCCACGAGTATACATACAAAACTCTTTAACAAAATATTACCAGTCAAATCCAGCAATATATAAAGAGGACAATATAACATGACAAGTACGGTTTATCCCAAGAATGCAAGGTTCGCTTAACATTCCAAAATCATTCATTCATTCAGTATATTGAGATAACAAAGGAGAAAAGAAATTATAATTTTAATGGATGTAGACATTTGACAAAATTAAACACAAATTTATTATAAATTGGAGTAGAAAGGAATTCCTCAATTAGATAAAGTGTATCTATAAAGAATCTATAGCTAACGTCTTATTCATTGCTAAAGTATTGAATGCTTGGCTATGATATTAAATTGGGAACAAGATAAAGATGCCTACTTTTACAACTACTATTCAACACTGTTTTGGAAGTCCTAGTCATTGCAATAAGGCAAGGTAAAATAAAAGGCATAATGTTTGGAAAAGAAGATGCAAAACTGTCTCTATTTGAAGATGTCATGATTACTTACACAGAAAATCCTAAGGAATCTACACAATATCTAGTAGAACAGGTGAATTCAGCAATGTCACAGGACACAAGGTTACTCCACAAAAATAATTGCATTTATAAATTAAACTTTTTATCTTAAAATAATAAGTCTAAGAAATAATACAGCAAAATCCAATTTACCCTTTACCACTTTCCCTAACGGTAACATCTTGAAAAACTACAGAACAGTATAAAAACCAGGATATTGACATTGATACAAAGCAGTTCCATCTCCATAAGGATCCTTCCTGTTGCTCTTTTATAGCCATGCTCACTTCGGTATCCCTTTACCCATCCTTGACTTCTGGCAACTACAGCTCTGTCCTCCATTTCTATAATTCTGTCAATTCAAAAATGTTATATAAATAGAATTACACAGTATACGACCTTTTGTGTTTGGCTTATTTCATTCAGCATAATTCCCTGGATATTTGTCTAAGTTGTTGCATGTTTCTATAATTTTCTCTTTTTATTGGTGAGTAGTATTCCATGGTAAGGAGGTACCACAGTTTATCTGTTCATCCATGAACATCTTGATTGCTTCCAATTTTGGGCTATTATAAATAAAGCTACTATAAATACTCATGTTTATGTTTTTCTATGAACTTAACTTCTTGTTTCTTCGGGATAAATGTCCAAAAATGAAATTGCTGGCTTGTGTGGGAGTTGCATGTTTAGTTTTCTAAGAAACTGCTTATTTGCCAGAGTTGCTAGGCACTTTTACATTACTTTTGCCAGTGAATGAGTGATCAAGTTTCTCTGCATTCTCAACAGCAGTTGGTGTTATTACTATTTTGTATTTTGGCCATTCTGATAGGTGTGTTGTGGTATCTCATGGTTTGCTGGTCACTAATGGTTAATGATATTAAACATCTTTATATATGCTTACTTGCCATCTCTATATCCTCTTTGGTGAAATATCTGTTCATGTTTTTGCACATGTTATAATTAGATTGAGTTTTTTTTAAATTTATTTTTATTTATTTTTGGCTGCGTTGGGTCTTTGTTGCCACATGTGGGCTTTCTCTAGTTGTGGTGAGCCGGGGCTACTCTTCATTGCAGTGCGTGGGCTTCTCATTGTGGTGGCTTCTCTTGTTGTGGAGCACAGGCTCTAGGCTCATGGGCTTCAGTAGTTGTGGCACGTGGGCTCAGCAGTTGTGGCTCGTGGACTCTAGAGTGCAGGCTCAGTAGTTGTGGTGCACGGGCTTAGCTGCTCCGTGGCATGTAGGATCTTCCTGGACCAGGGCTCGAACCCATGTTCCCTGCACTGGCAGGCAGATTCTTAACCACTGCACCACCAGGGAAGTCCCTAGATTGAGTTTTTAGTCATTGTGTTTTGGGAGTTCTTTTTAAATTCTAGACACTAGTTCGTTAGTATGTGGTTTGCAAATGGTTGCTCCCAGTCTGTGCTTTGTTTTTCATCCTCTTAAGAGTAAATTTTGCAGAGCAAATTTTAAAAGTTTGATAGAGTCCAACTTATTAATTTTTCCTTTTATGTATCATGTTTGTGGTGTTAAGTCTAAGAACAATTTGCTTAGTCCTAGATCCTGAAGATTTTCTCCTATGGTTTTTTTCCTGAAAGTTTTTTAGTTTTATGTTTAATATTTACATCCATGGATGGAAACAAAAGGAAAAATATACAAATGGAACTATATCAAACTAAAAAGCTTCTGCACAGTGAAAGAAAACATCAACAAAATAAAAAGGCAACCTAGTTAATGGGAGAAGATATTTGCAAATCGTTTAACAAGTAAGGGGTTAATATCCAAAATATATAAAGAACCCACACAACTCAACATCAACAAACAAACAAACAAACAAACAAACCCAAACAACCTGATTAGAAAAGAGGCAGAGGATCTGAACAGACATTTTCCCAAAGAAGACATACAGATGGCCAACATCACATTAAAAGGTGCTCAATATCACTAATCATCAGCGAAATGTAAATCAAAACCACAATGACGTATCACCTCACACCTGTCAGAATGCCTATTATCAAAAGAAGAAGAAATAACAAGTGTTGGTGTAGATGTGCAGAAAAAGGAACCCTCGTACACTGTGGGTGGGAATGTAAACTGGTGCAGCCTCTATGGAAAACAGTATGGAGACTCCTCAAAAAAAATAAAAATAGAACTACCATATGAGCCAACAATTCCACTTCTGGGTATTCAGCTGAAGAAAACAAAAACACTAATTAGAAAGATATAAGCACCCCGGTGTTCACAGCAGCACTATTTACAATAGCCAAGATATGGAAATGACCTAAGTGTTCATCAATGGGTGAATAGTTTTCTTTGTTGTGCAAAAGCTTTTTAGTGTGATGTGGTCCCATTTGTTTATTTCTGCTTTTGTTTCCCTTGCCTAAGGAGACGTATCCCCCCCAAAATTACTAAGACCAATACCAAAAAATTACAAAAGCTCTTAGGCAAAATCGAAGAAATACTAAGTAACTGGGGTAAATACATAATGTTCATGGTTTAGGAGACTTTGTTAAGAAGCCGTTTCTCTCCAAATTGATCTACAGGTTCAATATAACCACAATCAAGGCATCAGCAGATTTTCATATAAAAATTGACTAATTATAAAGTTAATGTGAAAATTCAAAAGACCTAGAAAAACCAAAGCGATGTTGAAAAAGCACACAGTTGAAAGACATATATCACTTGATTTAAGGACAATATTAAAATACAGTAATCAAGACAGTGTGATACTCATCTTAGGAATGACAAATAAATCTTTCAAATAGAACAGAGCATCTAGAAACAGACCCAAACTTATATGGTCATGTGATTTTTGACAAAAGTGCCCAAGCAATCCGGTGGGGAAAGGGAGTACTTTTGTTTTGCTTTGATTTGCCTTTTAACAAATGGTGCTAGAATAACTAGATACCCATGTGGGAAAAAAATGAAAAATTAATCTCAAACCTTTTGTGACAACATATACAAAAATTCCATCTGTAAAAACAATGAATCTCAACCTTTTTGTCATAACATACACAAAAGTTAATTCTAGATGGATCATAAGCCGAATTGTAAAAGTAAAACCATAAAGGTTTTAGAAGAAAATATGGGAAAATATTTTTGTTACAAAGTATGTAGGCAAGAGTTTCTTATACAGGTTGCAGAAAGCAATAACAATATAAAAGTGGTAACATAGATTCTATCAAAATTTTAAACTGCTGCTCATCAAAAGAAACTGTTAAGAGTGGAAAAGTCATGTACTGGGAGAAAATATTATATATATTGTATATAAGCATATATATGTGCTTATATAGTATTTGTTCTATATGTGTATAAAACAAATACTACTTATCCAGGATATATAAAAAATTCTACAACTCAATAATGAGAGGAAAAGAAACATAAAAAATGGACAAAAGTTGTACTTTCTATCTGAAAATAGTTTTACAGTTTCTTACAAAGTTAAACATAGTCACCATATGACCCATAACCTCTCTTCAATATTTATCCAAGTAAATTGAAAACTTATATTCACATAAAAACATGTACATAAAGTTTTAAAGTGCCCTATTCATTATTTCCCCAAATTTGAAACAACCTAGATGTCTTTCAAAAAGTGAATGGATAAACTGGGGTACCATGGAATATCATTCAGCTGTCAAAAGGAACAACATAGGTGAATCTTAAATGCATTTTGCTAGGTGAAAGCAGCACGACTACAAGGGCTACATAGTGTGTGAATCCATTTATACGATATTCTGGAAAAGGTAAAATTATAGGGACAGAAAAGAGATCTATGGTCTCTAGGAGCTGGGAGAGGGTCCGGAGTTGACTACAAAAAGGCCACGCAAGGGAATTTTCAGGGTGATAGAAATATTCTGTGTGGTACTATAGTTCTGGGTGCATGATTATGCATTTGTTAAAACCCATATAACTGCACCCCATGGAGAGTGTCTTATTGTATGTAGATTTTAAAAAATCAACCAGGATGTCTGGGGAAATCAGGGTAGAATGAAGACTATGGCAAATTAATCTAATGCTATTACAAGTATGGTATAACTTAATTGAAGGAAGAGGAGAGAAAAGGAGCTGACTTAATTATTTTATAAAACTGGTTTGTCTAGATACTGTTTTAAAGATAATGAAAAAAGGACCTGTACATAAACACTGTACTCTTGTCGGTACATATATTTCTTACAAGGGTATGATTCTGCAATTCTGAAACTACATTTCGACTATACTAAGGGCAGAAAAAAAATAAGCAAGTGGATTATAGATAGTGACAGCCAGATTTCTCTATCAAAGAAAGAAGTTACAAATAAGCACTGAGGGTGTATTAGTTTTCTATCACTGCTACAGCTAATTACCACAAACTTAGTGGTTTATAATAATTCAATTTTTTTATATTACTCTTCCATAAGCTGGAATTCTGACATGGGTCTCAACGGGATAAAATGAAGGAGTCTGGTGACTGTGGGGTTTGTTCTATTTCCTAGCCTTTTCCTGCTTCTGGAGGCCACTCATGTTCCTTGGCTCATGGTGCCTTTCCTCAATCTTCAAATCCAGAAATGTTGCATCTCTCGTGTCTTTCTTGCATAGCCACATCTACCTGACTCCTGCTTTGGCCTCCCTCTTCCACCTTTAAGGACTCTTAATTCTATTGGGCCCACCCAGATAACCCCCCAAAAATCCGTATTTTAAGGTCAGTTGATTAGAAACCTTTATTCCATGTGCAAACTTAATTCTGTGTAAGGTAACATATTCACAGGCTTCAAGGATTAGAATGTGGACATTTTTGGAGGGGAGTGGCATTAGTCTGCCCACCACAGGAGGAATAATAAAATAAACCCTGTAATGCTGAATTAGAGTAAGAGATATCAGTGTAAATCCATGTTTATTCATGTTTATTTTCATAGATACACAGATATAAAATAAAATATAGATATGTGTGTATATGCACAGATATCCTAGCTCTGTCCACTAGAAGCAATAATATCCCAGTAGCAACAAGCACTTTTAGGCACAGATTTTTTTTTCTAAATACTATTCTCCAATAAAAGCAACCAGGGCTCCTTGAAGAAATCAGTGATCCTAGGGCTGGAGCAAGGAAAATACAAGATGAACCTGGAGTATCTTGTAGTGCTAAAAAAACACTTAAAAAAACCCCAGAATAGGCTTCCCTGGTGGCGCAGTGGTTGAGAGTCCGCCTGCCGAGGCAGGGGACACGGGTTCGTGCCCTGGTCCGGGAAGATCCCACATGCCGCAAAGCGAAAAAAAACAGAAGGATAGAACCATGTCAAAAGGATATAGGGCCCAACCTGAAAGAGTTCTCAATGACTGAAATTGGAGCAACAAACTAAATAATGGTATTATTGTATTTTAACTCAGAGAATAAGTGAGCCCATACTGATACAAATATATAATTGAATAATGGGGAAGAAAGGGCAACTCTTTCTTACAGAAGAATTCCAATTAATAAACCTAGAAGGAATGCAGGAAATAGAAAATCACCTTGGAGTAGCACAATAACTTCTAGGTAAAATGCACTGATGAGTGCCAAAATCAGTAAACAAAACTTTAAGGAGAAATGGGGTATTTACATCTCCCTCAAATATTATAACTTCCTGTGGTTAAGAAACATTCATAAGTTCTTTGGTACTCCTCCCCCTAGGAGATAGAGTTTAATTCTCCTCCACTTACATATGGGAGAGACTTAGTGACTTGCTTATATTAGAAATACTATGAATTGAAACTGAGTATGTATGTATGTAGTGAGTATTTATGTTACTGTGAAGAGTACCTTCACAGTCAAAAACCTAGAAGGCACCACCTTGACCAAGTGGCCAAGGTTAACATCACCAGTGGTAAATCTTGTGGATGTATCATGTACCCTCTGATATGATGTGCTGGGAAGGGCACTTTGCCTCTGTGGTATTTTTCCCATTAACATATAACCCCAGTCTAATCTTGAGAAAACATCAGACAAAGCCAAATTGAGGGACATTGTACAAAATAATTGCCCAATACTCTTTAAAAGTGCCAAGGTTATGAAAAACAAGGAAAGATGAGAAACTGTCACCGATTGGAGGAGACTAAGGAGCTATGACAAGTAACTACAGTGTGGCATCCTGCATCTGATCCTAGGATGGGAATATATTTTCAACTTTGTTCTGAAAATTATGAAGATTTTTATAATAAAATTTTTGGTAAAAAACAGTTATTAAATTAACAATTTCAATTGAACAGTATCCATGGAACATTAAAGAACTAATGCTCAGTACAACCACTTTAATAAAACAGAGTACATTTTAGACATATTAAAACAGATTAAAATTTGGCATCTAAAAATGGTCAAGATGGAATTAAGAAAACACATAAGCCATGAAATGTTTACTACCTGGATGTCAGAGGCTTGGTGTCAGACTGACTGGAGGTGAAGGGTTTTGAAAGTGGCAGAAACTTAAATGATAGCCGAAGACATTATGGCCCCTGGATAACGTTTAATTGTTAGCAACCTACTGCTATGTGTAGGCTAGTTGGCCTGTCTAAAGAAAAATATTACTTCATGGGACAAAAAATATGTGCAGAATCAATGAGACAGTGCTAAATTGATCACAGATATTCAAGAGGATGAAGTAGGACTAGAGTTGCACATAAGGGAGCAAAGGCTGTAGTTGGTTGATATCACTATCAGCTTCTCAACATTGTGTCTCAGAGTCCCAAGAAGGTCACCAGAAACATTGCAAAGACAAGGAACTCCAACCCATGGAGATTCCCACATCCTAGGAAAGCAAGTTCCATGACCCTTGCCAAATTTTCCTTTTCCTTACTGGGCATGCTCTAGAGTACTGGTTTTTAACTAAAGAATTCTGTCCGTTAGAATATGTTTGGGAAATTGTAGGGGCATTTTGGTTATTACAATGTTTGGGAGGTCTGACATTTAGTGGATAGAGGCCAGCAATGCTCGTTGTTCTGAAATGGATGGGATAATCCCATGTAATGAAGAGTTATCCTGTATCCTACACAGTTTTCAAATATTCCAGTGAGCCTAAATAGTATAGGTGAGAAAAAAACTGTTTATAATTATCTGAATCTTGTCTTATCTCAACAATAGTTTTTATCTTGCTATTTTCCTATATCTGTTTTTTTACGTTTTCTTTTCTTATATATAATGACTACCAGTTCTCTTACTTTTCTTTAATATAAACTTACTCATTTTAAGTTGATGCAATCATGTATTTCATTATGCTGATATAGTCATGCCCTTGCATTTTTCTATTGAAATAAATATCTTTTATTGTAAATTGCTCTCTGTGGATTTCTCATTTATATTTGTTAGGTCACTATATTGATTTTTTTAAAAATTATGTACGTAGGTAGGTTATATTACCTATGAACTTCATTTCATGATAGTGAAGGGGGAGTCACAAAATATTTATTATTAAAGGGAGTATTAGGTCTCACAGGAATGAGAACTACTGATCTAGTACTAAAAATAAAAGATGAATATGGATAAAAAGTAAGACTCGAGGTTCTTGAAATCCTGGCTTATTATTACCAAAGTAGGAGGAACAAATCATCGGTGAGCAGAAAGTTTCTGTTTGAGAAGAATCATTACTGGTGTGTGTCAGGCCTTTTTCATCAGCTTGTCATTTTATCCTCACAACAACCCTATAAGATAGGTACTACTATTATTCCCATTTTTCAGATGAGGTAATTGTACCTCAGAAAGATGAAGGAAGTTACCTACGTTTTCTTAGTCACAGAGTGGCAGGACCTACAGTGGAACTCAAGTCTGTCTGATACCAAAGATACATGCTTTCTATTATCCTATTCAGGTTCCTCAAGATCAAGCTGGGTAAGAAAGTGCTAGACATCCCCATCTCTCTACAGAAGAAACAGCCTGTGAGGGTTCATCAGTGGGGATCTTTCAGCATTTTTTGAGTGCTGCGAGTTGTGCCAAGATTTAGGAAAAATAACACAGAAACCCCTTTCTTTCAATGAATTTCTAACTTAATTGGATACATAAGATGTACAGTAAGTACAAGTTTGAAGTAGAGGAAGGGGAGAAAATGGTGGTAGCTGCGGAATAGCAAGGACTGGTGTGTGTGTGTGTGTGTGTGTGTGTGTGTGTGTGTGTGTGTGTGTGTGTGTGTGTGTGTGTGTGTGTGTGTGTGTGTGTGTGTGTGTGTTCCATTGTGTTCCATGTGCTTCTGAAGGAAATTTCAACAAAGATTTACTGAATGCCTACTATGTGCATGGCAAAAAGCAAGGAAGGGGATTTAAGACATAATGAAATGCTGGGGTCAGGAACCAGTCTTTGAGGAGGTGGGAGGGGAAGGGGTCAGAGCACAGATGAAAGGACACACCCATTTGACAGAAGTCAGACACCCACAAGAGAAGGGGATTGAAACCTGAAAGAAATTTGGGAGGCAGAATAGGGGGGCATCAACCAGCCTTACTGTGCAAGGCCAGGATGAGGCCATCCTTTCCACTGAGCAAGAGTGAGAGGAGGGGGTAAGTTGAGAGGCCAAGAAGACCAGAAAAGGTTTGAGACATGAAGTGGGCATGAATAAGCCGGAAGAATCAACAATAAATGAATAAAAGATTGTGGAGCTGCCTGCAAGGTTCTGGTAAAGTTAAGCTGCAGGGATTTATGCATTTGTTGATTACCCACTTTGTGCGCTACCCATAGTAAATATTCAACCCCAGGCAGCTGCCTCTGCAACCTCCCCACTCTTGGCCCCCCAGCCAATGTTCTGTCTCATTTTTTTCCTAAGTTGTGAGCAATCTGAGTGACAAATTATGAAGACAGAGCATACACATATAGGGTTTGCTGTTATAATCAAAATTTACAACAAAACTAATCTGACATATTTAATGATATGCATAATTGTTATTGTGCTGGGTGGCAATTAGGCATAAATTGTAAACAGTTCACATAAATGCCTGTAATTAGAATTACTTCCACGCAGTTAAACCAAATTCTTAGTTTCTTCTCTGAGTTTGTCAGCTCCTGTATGTCCATCATCTGCATCCACGTCAGCAGTGCAGATACCGAGTTGGCAGTAATCATCACCTTCATGCACTTGTTATCGTTAGAGGATAAAATCTGGAATCTTCTGGTCCAACAGTTATCTTTGACTGCCACATGTAGGGCTCTTTCATCTGAAGTGCCCAGCAAGAGCCAGCTCTCTCTCATGTGGTCCTCTGTCAATCTCAGAGGGTATTCTTTGCCCCCTCTCGAGGGATTTCAGGGAGGGAGGGAGGAGAAAACCCTGGCTACTGATGGCAACATAGGAGAAGAAATGGATTCTGAATCTCATTATCTGGCACTCCAGGGGCAAGTGGATCACAAGGAAAGGGAAAATGGTTGAATTCAGGACACACACACACAACCTCCTCTCTGCCCCTCATCCTATGAAATGACTAACGTGGTCATCTTCACAGTTGTCCTTAAGGGGATAGATTCATACTAAAAAGAAAACCCTGCTCCAGCCTAACTCTCAAAACATCCCTCCTTCCATTCAATGAAGCTAAGGCCTGAAATGCCTTTGAATTCCAGGCACGTGCTGCTTTTCTTTTGCCATTAAAAAGAAATGGTTTAAAAAATCCAGAGGAAGCCAGCATATTGATGGGAATACTTGCCCATAGACTAAGATTTAGGGTCATATAGACCAGGATGCTACAACTTGCTAGCAGTGAAATTTTGGTATTTAACCTCTCTGAACCTCAGATTCCTCATCTGTAAAGTGATGATCATAATAGTATCTATCTCATATGGTTGTTGTGAAGATTTCATGGGATCATGTATGTAAAATATTAGTACACTGACAAGAGCATAGTAAAATTTCATTAACTACTAGTTGCATTTATTATTAAATGGTTATTTTTGCTTTCCCCATTACTGTGACTGCCCCTCCATGTGTTTACTTCTGTAGGAAGCAGGACTGCAGGAAATGAATGTATGAAATGCTAGTGGTGAAATCTGGATGTTAAAGCCACAGGTGACCTTAAATCAAACAGAACATCACAGAT
The DNA here is from genome assembly GCF_949987515.2 of Delphinus delphis. Taxonomy (NCBI): domain Eukaryota; kingdom Metazoa; phylum Chordata; class Mammalia; order Artiodactyla; family Delphinidae; genus Delphinus; species Delphinus delphis. The sequence continues at coordinate 16,825,585 of NC_082704.1, read as the reverse complement.
GGCTCAGACCCTCATCTATATTCCAATTTTGTTAGAGAGAGGTTGGTGCCGACCTGGTACACAGTGAAACCTGGCATTTAGAGGAGACCAAAGCAAAACCAGATTAAGATGATCCTTAGAAACATTCATTTAATCACCAAAAATGTATTAACTGAACCCCCAGTGCAAGACACTGGGGAGACGAAAGTAATATATAGGAGGGGAGAGAGAACATGTGCAACAAGTATAACAAGGGCACTAATAGAGAAGTACCCTCAACACAATGGTAGCACCCAGGATAGACAAAGTACTCGTCTTTGCTTAGGAGGCTCAGGGAAGCTTTAGAGAAAAAGGTCTTCAAGTGAGTGTAACAATGTACTAAATGGTATAATACATGCTTAAAAAATTCACTGTTGGTCAAGAAGCATTTTCCCATACAGCTGAAATTTCTGAACCTACTTTTTGCTTCCTAAAGTAGCATGGATTCCATAGCCACTATTCTAGCCACCATTGCTTCATAACAAACTACTCCAAGAATTAGTGGAATAAAACAACAATTGAATTATGTTGATGAATTCCATGGGTCAGAAATTTGGACAGGTCACAGCAGGGATGGCTTGTCTGTGCCTCAAAATGTCTGGGCCCTCAACCTGAAATACGTTATGACTGGAGGGGGCCAGAGAGCTAGGAAGTGGGATCATCTATAGGTATCTTCTCTCACATATCTGACAACTGATGCTGGTTGTCACTGTCACCCTTTGTTAATGCTCCAGTCATGCTCTATTGATCAAAGCTGTCATGGCTTTTCCATATTCAATGGAATGTCAAAGAATTGAAGATATTAAATATACCCTATAGGCCTTGTATAGCTATCACTTCTGTCTCTACAGGGACTATCAACCAGAATACCTCTCCATGGCCTCTCCATGTGACCTGGTCTTCTTCTCAGCATGGTGACCCGAGGATAGTCAGACTTCTTACATGTTATGTCAGTGTGCCAAAAGCCAGTTTACAGTGAACAAGGCAAAAGTGGAATCACATTTTATGACCTACCTTGGAAGTCACTCCCTATATTCTGGGTGGTACTATTGTGCCCAGGTGCCTTTGTTGTACACTATTGGTCCAAGCTGTCAGCAAGCCCTTTGAGATTAGGGAGAGAACATCCCTCCTATCTTTTGATGTAAGGATTATCAAAGAATCTGTGGAAATGTTTCAAAGCCTCCTTAGCTACTCATCTATCAAAACCACAACCATTGAATACCTACCCATTGACTAACCAAGGGATGAGGATTCCAAAAGCATTTGTTCATTTATTCCTCAGATATGCATTGAGTGCTTACTATGGGCATGGAAAACATAAATATACAAATGATTACGTAATGACAACTTTGCTAGGTGCTAAGAATGATGAGATATTGAAATGAAGCCTAACCAGGTGGAGGTGATGGTGTTGTCAGGCAAGTTAATTTAGATGGGATGGCCAGGCAATGTCTATCTGATGACAATTTAAGGAGAGTACAGAGGATAAGAAAGAGCCAACTAAGTCAAGTTTTGGGGAAGAGCATTCAAAGTAAAGGAAATAGCATACACAAGCATTCCGAGGCAGAAAAGTTTTTACAGATTCAAGAAACTGAAAGAGGATACCATATGTGGCCAGAGAACAGAGAGAATCATGGTATGTGATTAAGCTGGGATTCAACTCTTTGCAGTTTAATAGGCCCATTTTCCATTAGCCTATTCCTATTATGCACACGCTTTGTGTCCCTTCATATTAGGTGTTGTCAGAAGGACAACATGGCAACTAAGTAATTAAGGACAACATGGCGATTGAGTAATATAAAAGGAAATATGGTTCTTGCAAAAATAATAAGGTAGATGCAGTCTGGTCTTATTGTTTGGACTTCCGTTAAAAGCCAGATGTTGAACAGCAGGATTCAAAGTTTCCAGAAGCTGTTTAATCAACTAATATATGAAATACGTTGGTGCCCAGCTTGTATTTTGCTTGCAACGATGATGGTAAGTTGAGGCCCTGGCAAAACTGAGAAGCCTCAGAAGCTTGGTCTCTAGCTTCTGCTTTCAGCTGTCAGACTACTGTATAATTATTTGGATACCTCCTTGGTCAATATTTCTTTACTATATCAAAGCAGGAAAGGTCCCAATGACATCCAATAATAGTGATCATCATCATAATGATAACTACTAAAATAATAATTAACACCTATTTAATATTTATGTGCAAAGGGTTTTATATATTTTATCTCTTTTAGTCCTCATAACAGTCTAGTGAGGTAAGTTAGATACTAGTATTTTCATTTTACACATGAGAGATTTAAAGATCAGGGAGTCTAATATACTACTCTAAGGTCAAAGAACCAGGACTCAGAAGCTAGCCTGTCTGAGTGGTGAGCCCATTCTTTTAAGCATGATTGAATACTGTAATTCTTCCAGAGAGTGAAAAATACAAACAGGCACCTGGGAATTTTGCACATGTAGTGCCCCTAAAGCTGAATATTTACCTGAATTTTTTACTTTTATCCAGACGCTTGGCTTCTTATAGGCTAAATTGAGCTGTGGCCTGTGAAAAAGTATCTGCCCTTTCTTAAGGCAATGCCTTCACACTCTAATTCAGGTTTTTCTCAAAGGATTTCTTATTTGCATTCTGGTTTAAGAATCAAGTCCTTAAACTTACACAAACCACCATTTTGAGCTTCAGTTATCCTTGGAGAGCATGGCTTATAATCAGCCTCCTTAAGTACTTGGAATTAAGTGATATGCAGAGAACAGCTTGCCTTTAATAGATCTCCTTACCTGATCTCAATAGGGCCCTGTCTCAGGTATTAAAAAGAAGAAACCCAATTAGCTCTAATTGCTGCTCTCCATGGATGTATTGCCTTCTCATTGGCAGATGGTCGCTGGTGTTGTAGAGGAGGCAATGATGAATTTTCTAGGTGGAAATATCCCTCCCCCTTCTTCTCACCATATTTATTTTTCCCCCAATGCATCGCACAATTCACATATCTACGGTACCTGTGACTCCAGGTTTAAGAATACAGGTATTAGAAACTGATGATCTTCTCAACAGAGGACAGTTCCCTTCCCAGAAATTCAGGCCACTCGATCTTCCCTTGGCTTGGTTTAGTTGAACAAACATTTACTGGGTGTGAGCTGTATGTCTGGGACTGTGTAGGTATTCTACTGATTAGACTAGAGAGTTTTCTTGGTAAATTCAGATGAAACTTACTCTTTTTGTGCCCAGAAATGTGCTATATGCATAGTAGATGTTTATATTATTTCTTTTGAACAATTGTGTTAAAGATATTAATTAATTAATAATTTAGGCTGCCTTTCCAAGGACTCAAGGTAATGCCTGCCTCTGACCCTAAGAAGAAATGCTCAAGATTTCCCAGTCCTCACCCCAAATTCTACTGTTAAATTTGCACCAAGGCAAATCTCAGACTTTTAGAACTGGAAAAATAGTGGCATTATATAATAGAAGAACAATTGACTAGATGTCAGAGGTCTGACCCATTCCCTAACTAATTGTGTGACTTTAGTCATTTAATAATTGTATTTATTTCAAAATGTTTATTTGAATGCCTATTCTTTGTCAGGCCCCATTCTAGGTGCCGGGAAGAGCTGGAGGTGAAAGTGTGGTAGAGACAGAAATGAATAAGACACATTCTTTGTCTTAAGGAATTCATTATTAAGTGGCGAGACAGACATATATGCAAAGAATTGCTGTATAACCTGATCAATGCTAAAATAGAAATATATGCAAAGTGCTTTAGTAGCATAGGAAGAAAGAAGGCCTAATTTTAGACGGTGGTGAAAAATCAAGGAATGCTTCACGGAATTTGTGACACTTGACATTTGATATTTGAGTTGGGCTTTGAAGTATGAAAACAAGTTAACCCAGGAGAGGTGAGGCAGAGGTTAAAGTGGAAACAGCGTATGCAAAGTCATGGAGTCATAAATTGTGTGAGATCTTTATTCTGATCTTCACTGGAGATCCTTGTGTCAGAGGTTGATTAAACACAGGAGGGACAAATTTCCATTATAAGGAAGATCACTCTGGTGATAGTGTAAGGAAGAGCCTAGGAAACCATTCTCAGTTCATGCCCAGCCCCTTGCCAACCTTTAAGATTGCACTTCCATGGAGTACTAAGGAGAACATCAGATACACAGCTCGTACTTTTCCCCCTTGGGTTTTCCATTCTATAAGTGGGAATGCATCAAGTTGTTAGAAATTGTTATGCTCTCTGGATGTTGAGTTCCCCTATCTTGGATGATAATAACAATTGTTAAATTAAACATCTATGCTGTGCACATTTTTTTTTGGTATTTAAGGTGCTGTGGGGGAGATACAGAAGTAGTAATGACAAGGTCCCTGCCCTTAGAGAGATTATAACTTACCTGTGAGAGAAGAGAAGCCTCCTAAGTGTCTAGAAGTACTTCATACTGACATATGAAAGTGGGCTGCTTAACAATTTTATCTTTTGTATAATTTACAATGATTTGTTAAGTTTGATGAATTTTCAATAGGTAATTTATTTACATGATTCCCACCTCAAAAGGTATACTTCCCCTGCATTTAGTTTTTCTACCAATAAGCAATTGATATCACCAAATTCATATGCATCTTTCTAGAACAGTCTATGCATCTACAACTAAGTATAAATATGCTTTCTTTTACCTTCTATTACACAAATGATGCCATACTATAGACACTGTTTTTTGAACCTTGCTTTTTGTCCTTACAATATATCACGGAGCTCTTTCCATAACAGCACATGTAGAGCTGACCCATTCTTTCATGTTGTTTTTGTTTGTTTATGGGTGTATTGTATTCCATTGTTTGGATGTGGTTTAATTTATTGAATCAGTAAGGTTGATTTTAATCTTTTGTTTTAATAAATGATCCTGAAAGGAAAACTAAAACCAATTTTAATCCTATGACATTTTTTTTTCCTTTTGTTTTGCAGTACGCGGGCCTCTCACTGCTGTGGCCTCTCCTGCCATGGAGCACAGGCTCCGGACGCGCAGGCCCAGCGGCCACGGCTCACAGGCCCAGCCGCTCTGCGGCATGTGGGACCCTCCCGGACCGGGGCACGAACCCGTGTCCCCTGTATCGGCAGGCGGACTCCCAACCACTGTGCCACCAGGGAAGCCCAATCCTATGACATTTTTATCTCATGCATTTTTATCAAGACTTCAGGTGGAGAAAGGAAACAGGCTGGGCTTTAGATTGCATTACATTACGTTTCTGCTGCTTCTCACCTCACATCTAACTCATACTCTCCCAAGAAAAGTCATCTGCAGTAATGTCTTCCATGTTTCAAGACAACTGTTTTGAACACCTCAGGATTCTGGGCTACCCTCAGTTAGTGGAAAGATCATGGATTTGGTGCTAAGCAAACCTTTGGCTCAAATTCATATCCTGGTTTCATTACTGTCTGGCTGGATAGTCTTGAGCAGGTGAATTAATCTCTAGGACTCAGTTGTGATATCTGTAAAGTAGGGATAATAACAGTAGCTACCTTACTGTGTTGCTATGAGGATTTAGCACAATAATCCATGCAAAGAAAAGCATAATGCCTAGTATCCACAAAATGTTTAATGAAAGAAATTTTGATACCCTTCCTGTTCATTAATGTGGAGAAACTTGATGGGACAAAGGAAAACTAGCTATTCTTGACCCTTTAGAAAGATTTCCACTTTGTTAGGGTTTTCACAAAATACCAAGAGCTACTAGAAAAATCAAACTTTCTTTCACAAGGTGTACATTCCTCATTACACCAATTTTCTCAGGGCTACTTTTACATCCCTGTTCCTTAGAGTGTAAATAATAGGGTTGAGGGCAGGGGTAAGTACTGTATACAGAAGGAAAAGCAACTTCAATAAGTCTTCATTCTGAGGCCCTGATGGGAAGCCACAGACAATGCCCAGAGTCCCATAATACAGACTGACCACTGTAAGATGGGAAGAACAGGTAGAGAAGGCTCTGCTTTCCTGTGACAGAAGGAATCCTGAGAATGGTGGAGATGATGTCAGTATAAGAAGCCAGAGTTAGCAGAAAGGGACCTAGTGCAAATAAAGAGGTGCATATAAAAGAGGTCATCTCAGCTACTTGAGTATCAGTGCAGGCCAGTTTCATGATGGGCTTCAGATCACAGAAGAAGTGGTCAATCTCACTGGCAGCACAGAATGTTAACCGAAAAATGTGGACCACGAGAAGGATGGGTGCCAGAAATCCAGCTATCCAAGAGGCGCCAGCTAGCTAGCTAGCAACCCATGATGTTGGAATAATGCAATAATTACAGATGGCTATGAAAATATCATAAGACATTACAACCAGTAAGAAGCATTCTGTAGCTACCAGAGCAGCAAAAATAAATAAATAAATAAATAAATAAATAAATAAATAAATAAATAAAACTGGCAAGCGCAGTCTGAGAAGGAAATAGGCCCATGAGGTGACAGCAATGTCCTTAGCATCATGGGCTCAATGGTAGTGGTGTAGCCAAACTCTAGGAAGGAAAAGTGGTCAAGCAAGAAATACATGGGAGGATGAAGGGAGCAATCAGCCAAAACCACAGTTAGGATTACAATGTTGCCCATGAGAGTCACCACATAGATGACCAAAAATACCCCAAAAAGAAGATACTGAAGGCCGTGAAGATCCCCCAAACCCAAAAGCCTAAGTTCTGAAATCTGAGTCATATTTTCTTCAGTGCTAGCCATGACTTGGATCTAAAAAATGAAAAAAAGAAAAGAATGACCATTGATCAAATTCTATTTTTAGAAAAAAATGAAACTGCTCAGAGGCATCGTACATATCAAGCATAATTGGCTTCTTTCTGGATGTTCAAGATTTTTAATTAATAAATTTGATCACAGTCCCCCAGAGGCCATTTGGAAAGTTCACCTTTGACTTCAATTATCCCTTCATATATAGAATGTATAGGCCCTTGAAACTATGCTTATGACATATGAAGATGCACATTTTTCCTGCTATTTATTTTTGAAAAAATAGAAAATATTCTATCTTTGGAGATCTTACTCTGGTTGTTTCTATTGCTGCTAGAGGTGTTATCATCAGCAGCAATGAATATTCTGAATGACTTACCTGTAAATTGTAAAAAGTCTATGATCAAATTTGTTTCCTGTTTTAGAAATTCCATACCAATTAAATAATATGACTTGAATTTCAAATGTTGAAGGATGTTTAATTCTTACAACTTATTTAATAGTAAGTTCTCTATACATTAGTAGAGGAGGCATAATGACATGAGGGTGAACTAGTGATGGTAGGGATATGGTATGGTATAATAGAGACATACCTGAATTCAAATTCCAGCTCTGCCACTGAATGACGTGTGCCTTTGAGTAAGTCACATCACTTATCTGACAGTTTCCTCATCTTTAGAACAGCATATTAATTCTATGTAACACGATTTGCACAATCACTGGTCCATATTAGTCATTTAATACATTCATTCATCCATTCGACAACACTTATTGAGTGCCTACTCTGTGCCAAACTCTTTGAAAGGTGCTTAGAATAAAATGGTGAAAAAGTCAAGAATTTTTTAACAAGTCAGGAGTACTCTCTACATCTCATGGAGTTAACGTTTTAGTAGGAAAGAAAGACTAAACACAAGTAAAGAGACCCATAACATAATTTTGAGTTGTCCACTATGAATGTAAAAAATAAGGACCCAAAATAGGAATATGCTGTATGTATGTGTGTTTAGGAGAGGGCTACTTTGGTTGGTGTGGTCAAGAAAATCCTAAAACATTGAGACCTAAAAAAATGGGAAGGAGATAGTCATGCAAGATTTGGGAGTGAGGGGTGGGAGAAAGTATTCTAGGCAGAGGGAACAGGCCTTAAGCAAGGAATGATTTAGAGTGTTAGAAAAACTGAAATTGAAAAATACATATATATGGTTTGGGGGAGTTGGAGAGAGAGAGAGAGACAGAGAGAGAGAGAAACAGAGTCAGAGACACAGAGAGAGAGACAGAGAGAGAGATAGAGACACAGAGAGACAGAGAGAAAGAGATGAAGAAGAGATGAGTAGAAAAACAGGAAAGGGCCAGGTCATCTATGTCCTTGTAGGCCATGCTATGCCATGTAGACGTTAAATATGGTAGGAATTCATTGGAGGAGGTTAAGCAGCATTGTGATCAAATTTACACATTATAAAGGAAACCATAAACAAGACCAAAAGACAACCCTCAGAATGGGAGAAAATATTTGCAAATGAAGCAACCGACAAAGGATTAATCTTCAAAATTTACAAGCAGCTCATGCAGCTCAATAACAAAAAAACAAACAACCCAATCCAAAAATGGGCAGAAGACCTAAATAGACATTTCTCCAAAGAAGGTATACAGACTGCCAACAAACACATGAAAGAATGCTCAACATCATTAATCATTAGAGAAATGCAAATCAAAACTACAATGAGATATCATCTCACACCAGTCAGAATGGCCATCATCAAAAAATCTAGAAACAATAAATGCTTGAGAGGGTGTGGAGAAAAGGGAACACTCTTGCACTGCTGGTGGGAATGTGAATTGGTACAGCCACTATGGAGAACAGTATGGAGGTTCCTTAAAAAACTACAAATAGAACTACCATATGACCCAGCAATCCCACTACTGGGCATATACCCTGAGAAAACCAAAATTCAAAAAGAGTCATGTACCAAAATGTTCATTGCAGCTCTATTTACAATAGCCCGGAGATGGAAACAACCTAAGTGCCCATCATCGGATGAATGGATAAAGAAGATGTGGCACATATATACAATGGAGTATTACTCAGCCATAAAAAGAAACGACATTGAGCTATTTGTAATGAGGTGGATAGACCTAGAGTCTGTCATCCAGAGTGAAGTAAGTCAGAAAGAGAAAGACAAATACCATATGCTAACACATATATATGGAATTTAAGGGAAAAAATGTCATGAAGAACCTAGGGGTAAGGCAGGAATAAAGACGCAGACCTCCTAGAGAACGGACTTGAGGTTATGGGGAGGGGGAAGGGTGAGCTGTGACAGGGCGAGAGAGAGTCATGGACATATACACACTAACAAACGTAGTAAGGTAGATAGCTAGTGGGAAGCAGCCGCATGGCACAGGGATATTGGCTCGGTGCTTTGTGACAGCCTGGAGGGGTGGGATAGGGAGGGTGGGAGGGAGGGAGACGCAAGAGGGAAGACATATGGGAACATATGTTTATGTATGACTGATTCACTTTGTTATAAAGCAGAAACTAACACACCATTGTAAAGCAATTATAGCCCAATAAAGATGTTAAAAAAAATTTACACCTTATAATCACTTTTTACACTGTGTAATTAATGAATTAGAGTGAGAACTTCATGGGTAGATTAAGACAGTTAAGAGATTATTTCAGTGGACCAAGTGAGAGATGATAGTAAACCTGAATAAAGTGGTTGCAAAAAAGTTGGAGGGAAGACAGGGTCAAGATACATTTTGGAGGTAGACATGCCAGGGCTTACTAATAAATTAGATGTGAGGAGTGATAAAAAGTGAACTATCAAAGATAACTCCTGGGTTTCTGGTTTGAGCAACTGTTTCTGTTTACTTTAATGGTGATAATGTGGAGGGAAGTTTAGGGGAAAGTTCAATTTGGAGGTGTTAAGCTTAAGATGTTTGTTTATGAGAATTCTGAGTGGAGAGGAGAAGTGGACAGCTGGATTTGAGAGTATGTAGCCCACATGAGAACGCTGGAGTAGAATATAAATTTAGGAATCATCAGCATACGGATAATATTCAAAGCCACAATAATGGACAAGGTGACCTGCAGAGAAATTATGGATACACAAGAATGTACTACGCTGAGCTTTAAGACCCTCTTTCTCTTAGGCCTGACAGAAGGAAAAGTAAGAAAAAGAGATTGAAAAGGAGTCAGTGAGGTAGGATGTAAAGTGGGAGGAAATACAATAAGAGAAGCCATGTTTGAAGAAAGTTATTGATTGTGTTAAAAGCTGGTATAAGGTTAAGATGAAGACACAGAATAGTCTCTTATGTTTGGTTACATGGAAAATAGATTCAGTAAAGTAGTGGAGACTGAAGAGGAACAGAAAAATTGAGTGGTAACTAGAGAGATGAGCATTGACTTTCCCTTTTTCATGCTGGTCAGAGTGATCCAGCATAGAGGGGTTTTTGATGATATATTAGTAAATGAGGAGCTAATTTTAAGAGTAAAATCTTTTATAAAGTGAGAAAGGATGGGATACAGAGCACAAGTGGAGGGGTTCACCTGTGGTAAGGACATGGACACTTCATCTTTTTAACAAGAGGAAGGCTAGAGAAAATAGATGCAGTTGTAGTAAGTTGATACATCTAACCTTAGGAAGATGGTGGAGTTTGCTTCTAATGGTTTCCATTTTCTCAACAAAGTAGGAGATGTTATCATGCAAAAGTGAGGGTAAAGGAAGACATATGGGAGGTTTGAGGGCAGAGGAAATATAACAAAATAGTCGTATCTGTAAATGAGAATGCTATCCTCCTTCTAGAAGAAACACTAAAATTTCCAGGCAGTATTGAGTGGCAATTTGATTTTTGAGAGCATAAGTTTAAGGTGTAATCACACGGCTTTCTTGCATGGTCTTCACTAGCAATGTTTAGCTAGAGTGGGGTAGGCAAATAGTTGGTTTCAATCAGATTTGGAGTTTGACAAATGAAAACAATGGAAGAAAAGAGGGGCAAGAGAGTTAGGGAATATTTGTAAAAACAGTTGTAATGAAGGACTATAGATAAGTGTTAAGTCTCTCCCATTTCCTTCTGCTGTTTATTAAAGACAGAAAGGACATTAAAACTGTCATTTGACCAACCCTTTAATTTTTTGACTAAAAAAGAAAATTCAGACAGGTAAATTGTCTTTCTTAGGATCTAGATCTAGTTAATAACAGAGCAGGAAATGACACCCAGGTCTTATTTTCTGGTTCTTGCTCCTTCCATTATAGCATGCTCTTATACTTTTTGCTTTCTTTTTGTCTCTCTTCAGTGTCCAGCCCTTAATGTGTAACATGTAAGTACCTGAAGAAAGACTTACCTTCAGTTTAGTAACATGTGTCGGGAGCTTAATGATTTTCAAAGAACTTTCAGATCCATCATTATTTTTAATCTTCCCAAAAATCTTGTGAGGTATGTGGGAGTGGGAGTAGGTCTTTGATTTGTCTCATCTGATTTTTCAGATACAAAAACTGAGTATGATGATTACTATACTACAACATTGTATTTCAATTATGGCTATTTTTTTGGAGGTAAAAAGTTAATCTTATGTATGTTGATATCAGTGTGAATTTGACAAGATGCTAATCGTATTATGAGCCAAGAGTTTTTGTTTAGTAACTGGATGATAGGAGTCATACGGAGATTGCCATCATCTGAGCTGAACAACAAATAACAGAAACTGAGGTAGCTTTCCATGATGGACATGTAACAAAAAACCTGCTTTAGGAAAAAGGGGTTTGGAAGGTAGGATGAAGTAAACTATTTCAGAGCTCTGGTGGGTGTCCAGCAAAAGTAGTACCTTCTTAGGAGAAGAGAGAGAAGGTATTTCAGGCAGAGGGAATAATGTGGAAAAACATCCAGTTACCTGAGGACCATGTTGGCCATTGATTTCAGAAAGATTGTTTGAGCAAAATGAGTAGGGGCCTGAGGACAAAAAAGCGGGGGAGCACATACATTTTTGGAGAAAGAAATACCAAAAAAAAATTTTTTAATGGGTTAAAGTGGGAGAAACAAAGAGAGTGATATCACAGAGTCCAAGGAAGGAAAGGAACCATCAGAATTGTTAGTAAAGGAGCCATGAATATTGGAGTGCTGTGACAAGAATCCTGACAGTACTGAGACAGGGATGTATAAAGTAAAAACAAGAAATGTAGGTTATTATTTCAAGACTGTTGGTGAAGTAAAGGAGAGGGAGAGAGAGCCAAAATAAAGTAGAGGTAGAAGAGAGAGAAAGGATTGAGAGAAGATATTCTTGTTCATTCTTGATTTTGCTTTTTAGTAAAGGAGAAACTTGATCAAGATTCTAGGTGAAGAGTCTAAGTCCAGAGAGAAGTAAATATGAAAGACATGCAAAGGGATGACTGATGGAGCAAGGAGGGTTAGAGGGGATAGGATGGGGAAATATACAAGTGGAGGCATTATCCTTAGACAAGAAAGAACAATCATCTTTTAGAAGAGGAGAAAGGGGTAAAGATGGGTGTGGATAGTGATTATCAAGATAATTACCTCATCTTTTTCCTTCCACTTGAGTTTGGAAACTTAAGCCATCCTTAGATGGCTACGATGAGCCCATGGTAGAGATGTTCACTTTGCTTCCTCAGAGCCTGTCTTCTTGTTCCATCTGCATATGTGGAGCCCAAAATACTTAGCAGAAACCAAAGTGGATTGCTAAGACATGTAGCTGGTTTGCTGTACCACTACTATGTCGTTTGACCAGGAATAGATCCAGCAACATCATGACAGACACGATATTATATGTCCTTTAAAAAGATCCGACAGGGCCTTAAGAATCATGGCTTTCCAACCTTTCCTTTTATATCTGCACAATTATACTTTACTCCCTAACTTCCCTGGAACCCACCAAGCTTCCAAAAAGAAGATCTAAGAGAACTTCACCCTAAAGGCTCTTTTGGTTTTCAGGCGGTTGTAACCAAAGCATTTTTAGCTCCTGCAGTGACCTCCTTTGGGTTTAGAAAGAGCACAATACTGGCCTATGTATCCATGTTTTAAACACTCCTACAACCTTCTGCAAGCAGGGATTGGTAGATACAGCTCAAATAAGAAAACCAATTATCTTTAAGTTTAGCTCCCAGGGGAGCTTTGCTTTTTAATTGAGAGATCAATGTTGGATTCTCATGACATCCTGAACTTCCCATTCAGTGACTGCTGACTAATAGTGTGAAATTGGAAATTGGAGTATCTGACATGTCACATGGGTTAGAGCCACGATCCATTTAGGCCAGCCACCAGAGGCTGCTGAAAGCACCAAGCAATAGCTTGGAGAGTGTACAATGTGAAAAAGTACTGAAACGAGTGACAGAAAATCTAGGTTCTAGACTTGGATCTCCTGCTGCATGTGCAATCTGGTGTGTCATTTATCTTTACTAAATCCCAGGTTTTCCTACTTTGAATGGGAGCGATAATCCCTGCCCTGCTGACCTCACAGAGTTGCTGTGGGACTCAAATGATGTACGGGAAACCCTTTATCAACTAGAAATCTATACGATCCATAGTAATATCATATTTGAGGAGTGTGTTAATGATGTCGCTGATCACAGAAGTTGAGGATAGTTTTGTCTTTAAGTTCAAAGATATCTGGACCCCTAAAACTAGAAGTAAAACTCTTACTTTTTTACATCATTAAATACCGCCTGAAAACATCTAAATCCCTTCCCCCAAAGCCTTCAGTCAACTTTAAATGAATTTTACATTCTAATTAAAAGCACAACTGTTAGAGTTTGGTTTTTATAATCGAATTAAAAGTCCTCTTACACAAGCTGCCAGAGGTAGTTTTTAAAACCAGTTACCTTGTCATTTTTCCACCCTTGGTAGACAGATTGCATCTGGCCTCCTGAGTAAGTTTTGTCAATGCAGGTTCATCTGCTCTCCAGGCTATAAAGAAAAGAGTTGTTTGGGGTAGTAAAACCTCTTTGTATAGCAGTTAGTGAGGCCTCTCCCATTTCTCTGATGACTTTGTGAAGCATCATACAAAACAGAGCACTTGTAGATACATAACAATTTCTTCTTATCCCAGGCCATCATCATTGTCACCATCTGGTTACAGAGTTCACAAACAATGCCTGGCCCCTCCTCTGTGTCAGTCAGTACTCTAAATGCTGGGAATATAAAGGTGAAGAAAGGCTGCAAAGCTGAATCCATGATTTACGAACTCAATGACTAATGGAAATGACAGACACGTAAACAAAGCAGTGGAACTGCAACATGATAAATGCAACAAAAGGACTCTGTATAACATGTAGATGTAGCACAGAGAAAGGAGTTGTGGGATGGGGGAAATAGTAACAGTGAAGGTCCATTGAAGGAACTGCCGTTTGGGGATTTTTTGGTTTATTTTCTTCCAAAGCACTTTTTCATCTATCATTTCATTAATCTTTATAATGCATTGGGTTTTGAAGGATGAATAGAAGTCTTTTGAGCCAATGAGTGGGTGGAGTTTCAGTCAGAGGGAATAGCATGTGCCAGTAAAGAGTGACAGTAGAGAAGGCTGGAGAAGGAGGCAGACACAGAAGATGGCGGGCCCTGTACACCATCCTAAACAGTGTGGACTTTATCCTGAGGGCAGTGAGAAGGGTTTTTAAATAGGGAAGTGGCGTACTCATGTTTGTGTTTTAGAAAAGCTATATACTTTGAGTGGATATGCAAATAAACTAGAGGCAAAGAAGGAGACTCAGACAGGAAGTCCAATGAAGAGGCTGTTACTTCAATTCAGGAAAGAATGATGGTTATTGGAAAAAGAGGGGAGCCAATGGCTTCAGGCAATAGTAACATCACTGTCTTTATCACTAAGACCATCTTGTCCCTTCATCATTATTCAACTTTATCAAAAGTAATTTGTGGAAGAAAATAATTTTTCTGAGTATTTGCAAACATATGAATGGATCATAACCCTGAAGTTCACGTGTGACTTAGTTATTTGGTGTCAACTCACATTTCCCATAGAAACAACAGCAGTCCTAAATCTCTGGCCATCCCAGAGAAATCGATTTAAAGTACAAAGTACTTGGAAAGCTTTATGTTTGCAGTGAAACATAATTGTTCTCTAATAACATTTGTCACATTAATAAACAAAAGAATGAAGGAATAAATGTATTAATATAATTTACTAACACAGGCAAAAGTCTGTATTAGGTATTATCAGAGATGCAAAGATGTCTCAGATGTAGCTCTTGGCCTTGAGGGAAATGAAAAAAATGCTTCAGCTGGACAGCTCACCAAAGTGACACCTCCTCTCTAATGGCCAGCATGCTCGCCACTAAGGCTCAGCAGGAAGTTTCATTAAAAGAAAATTCAATAAATGTTACATAATCTTCAATACACAAGAGTACTAACCTAAGAATCACACAAGGTGTCGGGTCTTTGATTTTAAGCTCATGAATTTTTCAAAAATGAAGTTTAATGAACAATACATAATTTGCACATGGTGAATAATTAAAACAGTATAACTAATCCTCCCTCCAATTCCAGACCAACAGTCCCTCTCTCCAGAGGCAACTACTATAAATTGTGGGTGCTTCAAGAAATTTTATGTGCTTATACCAGCATTTATATACATTTACATTTTTTCATATTTACACAAAAGTGATTGCACAATACATAATAATTTCACAGAGCTTTTTAATTTAATGTATTTTGGAGATCTTTCTGTATCTGCATGCATAGATCAATCTCATTCATTTTAACATTCACATTCTGCCTTGGCATATGAATAAGCCATTATTTATTTATTTTTGTTACAGAGCTTGTTTTGTAAGAAATAAAAACATTATAGATACGATGAAAATTCTTTTTGTCCCCAATCCCATTTCTCGTGAGCCCCAGAGGCATCCACTATGCTAAAGTTGCTGTGTGTCCTCCATGTTCATGTTTTTATCCTACTATATATGAATGTATCTATAAATAATACATGATAATATTTTGTATATTTTAAATTTCACACAAATGGCATAACATTTTGCAACTTGCTTCCCCCCAACCCCCGCCACTTCACATTTGTTTCTTTAGACCTATCCTTGTTGATAGTTGTAGTTTTCATTCACCCATTGTTGATTTATCTTGCTCCTAGTTATACTGAATACTGTGGGTTTGTTGGCTTTTCCTTGTAGGCTATAAATAAAAGTCCCGCAGTTGGAATTATTTTTCTCAAATCCTTGCTTTGACTTTGCACTGGATAGATTAATAAAAGGATGGAAGATTCTTATAAATTGAAAACCTGGAAACTTTTTGGTCTAGAAAAGGAAGGACATTTATGTTAATAAATTTTAGCCAGTACAAACAATGTTGCAGTAAATATTCTTGAATATGTTTTTTGTATTTCTTTAAGGTACCTAGGAGTTGAATTGCAGGCTCGGAGTATATTCATATTTTCATATTTACTAGGTATGACCAAATTGCTCTCTAAAGTGGATGTGCAAATACTTATTCCCACAAGTAGCGTAAACAGTTATGTTTCCTCACATTCTTGCCTGCATTTGGTATTAGCAGATATTTTTATTTGTGGTAATCTGATGTAATAGTATCTCTGTGCTAATTTAATTTGCATTTCCCTGATTATTAGTGAGGATAAAAGAATGTTTTCATCTTTTTACTGGCCATTCAGGTTTTCTCTTTTGTGCATTGTCCAATAATATTTTGTCCATTGTTAATTTGGATTGTTGTTTAATAAATGTAGTCCTTTACGGAATCCATATCTGTCTGTTATATATTTGTTGCAAATATCTTCTCCAAGTCTGTCACTTGCCTATTAACTTTGTTTATTGCAATGTCTTATAGCATAGAAAGATGGAAGGTTTTATTTTTTTTGATGTGGTTAAATTTATCAGTAATTTACAATTTGTACTTTTCAGGCCTTATTCAAAAAATCCTTTCCTACCCCAATAACATTAATATATTATTCTAAATTTCTTTTAAATTTTAAAAGTTTTTTGAAAAACGTTGTTATTGAGTCCATCTTGAATTTATTTCTATATATGATGAAATATAGGAAATTAATTTTATTTGTTCCGATATGAATAAGCAATTGTTTCTACACCACTTATTGAATAGTCCCTCATTTCCTCTCATGATCTACAATGTCAGTTCTGTCACATACTAAGGTCCCTTATACAGCTGACCCTTGAACAACATGGGTTTGAATTGCACAGGTCTACTTATACGTGGAGTTTTTCCAACAGTAAATACTACAGTACTACATTATCCGTGGTTGAATCCACAGACGTGGAACCAGGGATACAAAGGAACTGTGTGTATTTGAAGGGTCGACTGTAAATTATACATGGATTTTCGACTGCAAGGAGGGTTGACATCCCTAACCCATGCATTGTTCAAAGGTCAACTGTATTCTCAGCTTTCTGTCTGGGTCTCTCTTTTCTCCAACTGATCTGTTTGCCTCTCTCTATGCAAATACTATGCTGTTTTAATTACTATAGTTTTCTAAGTCTTGATATCTGTAGGATAAGTACTTCCTATTTATTCTTCTTCATAATTGTCTTCGATATTCTTGGTTTCTTAATTTTTCATATGAATTTTAGAATCAGTTTGTTAAGTTTTATGAAAAATCCTCTTGGAACTTTGTTTGGAATTGCCTTGAACTGATAGATTAATTTTTGGAATTGTGGACATCTTTAAGTTAATGAATTTTTCTATATGGAAAAATGGTATATATCTCCTCTTATTAAAGTCTTCTTTTAAGTCCTTCAGTAGTGCTTACAATATTTTCCTAAAGATAATGGGCATTTTTGTTAGAGTTTTACTTAGGTTAATAGTGTTGCTTGTTATTATGAATGGTAGCTTTATTTTAACTAGTTTTATCTTTTTATTTTTTTTTAATTTTATTTATTTATTTTTAAACATCTTTATTGGAGTATAATTGCTTTAAAATGGTGTGTTAATTTCTGCCTTATAACAAAGTGAATCAGTTACACATATACGTATGTTCCAATATCTCTTCCCTCTTGCATCTCCCTCCCTCCCACCCTCCTTATCCCACCCCTCTACGTGGTCACAAAGCCCTGAGCTGATCTCCCTGTGCTATGCGGCTGCTTCCCACTAGCTATCTATTTTACGTTTGGTAGTGTACATATGTCCATGCCACTCTCTCACTTTGTCACAGCTTACCCTTCCCCCTCCCCATATCCTCAAGTCCATTCTCTAGTAGGTCTCTGTCTTTATTCCCATCTTGCCCCTAGGTTCTCCATGACCTTTTTTTTTTCTTAGATTCCATATATATGTGTTAGCATATGGTATTTGTTTTTCTCTTTCTGACTTACTTCACCCTGTATGACAGACTCTGGGTCCATCCACCTCACAACAAATAACTCAATTTCGTTTCTTTTTATGGCTGAGTAATATTCCATTGTATATATGTGCCACATCTTCTTTATCCATTCATCTGTTGATGGACACTTAGGTTGCTTCCATGTCCTGGCTATTGTAAATAGAGCTGCAATGAACATTTTGGTACATGAATCCTTTTGAATTATGGTTTTCTCAGGGTATATGCCCAGTAGTGGGAGAGATTAGTACAAGCAACTCTATGCCAATAAAATGGACAAACTGGAAGAAATGGACAAATTCTTAGAAATGCACAACCTTCCGAGACTGAACCAGGAAGAAATAGAAAATATAAACACACTAATCACAAGCACTGAAATTGAGACCGTGATTAAGAATCTTCCAACAAACAAAAGCCCAGGACCAGATGCCGTCACAGGCGAATTCTATCAAACATTTAGAGAAGAGTTAACACCTATCCTTCTCAAACTCTTCCAAAATATAGCAGACAGAGGAACACTCTCAAACTCATTCTACGAGGCCACCATCACCCTGATACCAAAACCAGACAAAGATGTCACAAAGAAAGAAAACTACAGGCCAATATCACTGATGAACATAGATGCAAAAATCCTCAACAAACTACTAACAAACAGAATCCAACAGCACATTAAAAGGATCATACACCATGATCAAGTGGGGTTTATCCCAGGAATGCAAGGATTCTTCAATATACACAAATCAATCAATGTGCTACACTATATTAACAAATTGAAGGAGAAAAAGCATATGATCATCTCAATCGATGCACAGAAACCATTTTTTTTTTTTGCGGTACCCAGGCCTCTCACTGCTGCGGCCTCTCCCACCACGGAGCACAGGCTCCAGACGTGCAGGCTCAGCGGCCATGGCCCACAGGCCCAGCCGCTCTGCGGCATGTGGGATCCTCCCGGACTGGGGCAGGAACCCGCATCCCCCGCATCGGCAGGTGGACTCTCAACCACTGCACCACCAGGGAAGCGACACAGAAAGCTTTTGACAAAATTCAACACCCATTTATGATAAAAACCCTGCAGAAAGTAGGCATAGAGGGAACTTTCCTTAACATAATAAAGGCTGTATATGACAAACCCACAGCCAACATCATCCTCAATGGTGAAAAACTGAAACCATTTCCACTAAGATCAGGAACAAGACAAGGTGGCCCACTCTCACCACTCTTATTCAACATAGTTTTGGAAGTTTTAGCCACAGCAATCAGAGAAGAAAAAGAAATAAAATGAATACAAACTGGAAAAGAAGAAGTAAAGCTGTCACTGTTTGCAGATAACATGATACTATACATAGAGAATCCTAAAGATGCTACCAGAAAACTACTAGAGCTAATCAATGAATGTGGTAAAGTAGCAGGATACAAAATTAATGCACAGAAATCTCTGGCATTCCTATACACTAATGATGAAAAATCTGAAAGTAAATTAAGAAAACACTCCCATTTACCACTGCAACAAAAAGAATAAAACATCTAGGAATAAACCTACCAAAGGAGACAAAAGACCTATATGCAGACAATTATAAGACACTGATGAAAGAAATTAAAGATGATACAAATAGATGGAGAGATATACCATGTTCTTGGATTGGAAGAATCAACATTATGAAAATGACTCTACTACCCAAAGCAATCTACATATTCAGTGCAATCCCTATCAAACTACCACTGGCATTTTTCACAAAACTAGAACAAAAAATTTCACAATTTGTATGGAAACACAAAAGATCCCGAATAGCCAAAGCAATCTTGAAAATGAAAAACGGAGCTGGAGGAATCAGGCTCCCTGACTTCAGACTGTACTACAAAGCTACAGTAATCAAGACAGTATGGTACTGGCACAAAAACAGAAAGATAGATCAATGGAACAGGATAGAAAGCCCACAGATAAACCCATGCACATATGGTCATCTTATCTTTGATAAAGGCAGCAAGAATATACAGTGGAGAAAAGCCAGCCTCTTCAATAAGTGGTGCTGGGAAAACTGGACAGGTACATGTAGTAGTATGAAATTAGAACACTCCCTAACACCATACACAAAAATAAACTCAAAATGGATTAAAGACCTAAATGTAAGACCAGACACTATAAAACTCTTAGAGAAAAACAAAGGCAGAATACTCTATGACATAAATCACAGCAAGATCCTTTTTGACCCACCTCCTAGAGAAATGGAAATAAAAACAAAAATAAACAAATGAGACCTAATGAAACTTCAAAGCTTTTGCACAGCAAAGGAAACCATAGACAAGACCAAAAGACAACCCTCAGAGTGGGAGATAATATTTGCAAATGAAGCAACTGACAAAGGATTAACCTCCAAAATTTACAAGCAGCTCATGCAGTTCAATAACATAAAAGCAAACAACCTATTCCAAAAATGGGCAGAAGACCTAAATAGACATTTCTCCAAGAAGACATACAGATTGCCAACAAACACATGAAAAAATGCTCAACATCATTAATCATTAGAGAAATGCAAATCAAAATTACAAGGAGATATCATCTCACACCGGTCAGAATGGCCATCATCAAAAAATCTAGAAACAATAAATGCTGGAGAGGGTGTAGAGAAAAGGGAACTCTCTTGCACTGTTGGTGGGAATGTAAATTGATACAGCCACTATGGAGAACAGTATGGAGGTTCCTTAAAATACTAAAAATAGAACTACCATACGACTTAACTAGTTTTATTGAGGTATAATTTACAAACAATAAAATTCACCAATTATGTGATGAGTTTTGGCAAATGTATACAGTTGTGCAATGGTGACTACAATCAAGATGTGGAACATTTCCTTCACTGAAAAAAGTTTCCTCATGCCCCTTGAAATGAATCTCCTCCACTCACACTGGGTCCCTGGCTATTGGGGATATATTTCTTTTCACAATAGTTTGTCTTTTTCTAGAATTTTATATAAGTGGAATTATTATATATGGTATATAGGCCTTTGTGCCTGAATTCTTTTACCCAGGGTAATGTTTTTCAGATTCACCCATGTTTTTGTTTATATCAGTAGTTTCCTTTTAATTGCTGAGTAGTATTCTATTGTATGGATGTACCACAGTATATCCATTCACCAGCTCATGGTTGTGTCCATCTTTTGGCTATAATGAATAAAGCTATTATAAACATTCACATGACAAGTCTTTGTGTGGACGTGTTCTCTTTTCTCTTGGATAAATTCCTAGGGTGAGGTTGCTGGGTCATATAATACGTGTATGTCTAACTTCATAAAAATTGCCAATCTGCGTTATAAAATGGCTATACCATTTTTGCATTTCCACCAACAATATATGCAAAGTTCTTAGAGTTGTCCCACATCCTTAACAATACTTGATGTTATCAGTTTTCTTCATTTTAGCCAGTGAATGGTAACTATTAAAAAATTCTATTTTCTAATTGTTTTTGCTACTGTATAAGATTATTATTGAGTTTCTAAAAATATCTTCTTTGCAACAATATTTATGAATTCCCTTAATAGTTAAAATAATTTGTCTGAAAATTCTCTTTGGTTTTCTATGTAACCAATCAGGTAGTCTATGAATAATGATACTTTCTTCCATTCCAGTGCTTTAATCTATTTCTATTCTTTGTCTTATTGAATTGACAGTGATCTCTCCAATGCAATGTTAAATAGCAATTTGGAATGCAGTTATCCTTATCTTGTTCATGGCTCTGATGAAAATGTTTCTAAAGCTTCTACATTAATCATAATGTTTATTTTAGGTTTTTGGTAGCTATCATTGTCAGATTAAACTTTTCCCTCTATTTTGATTTGTTTCAAGGTTTTATTTTTTCCCATAGAGAAGAGTGGTTGAATTTCATTTAATTTTTTAAATCTATTGAGATGAATACATATTATTTTCTCTTTAATCAGCTTAAGTAATGTCTTATAGTAATGGATTTTCTAAGGTTAGACTATAATTTAATGCCTGAAAACAAGCCCATTTGATTGCGTAGTATTATTTTTATACATTTGTTGAGTTCAATTAATGAATATTTTAATTAGGACTTTTGAGATTTTTATCAAAAGTGAGATTGGCATATAATTTTTGGTCTTTTAAACAAGCTTGTCTGGTTTTGGTTTCAAGATTTTACTAACCTCATAAAATGGGTTGGGTAGATTTTCCTGTTTTTTCTGTTCTGTGGAATATTTTATATAATGTAGAGATTTCCTGTTCTGTGATAGTTTGATGAACCTTACCTGTGAAAGAATGTGGGATTGATGCCTTTGTTGGCAGAGAGGTTGGCTACTGATTGAACTTCTTCAGTGTCTAATGGCCTATTCATGTTTTCAACTTATTCTTGAATAAAATTTTGTTAATTTGGATTTTTCTACAGAATTTCTCATCTCATCAACGTTTTTATATTTATTGGCATAAAATATTTCATAACATACTCATTACTTTAAAAATCTAAAATGTTTAGTAATATTCCTATTATCATTGCTCATATTCATTATTCAGGTCTTGATTCTTTTTTACTTTTTCAATCTTATCAGAATACTGTCTATTTTATTAAGCTTTTAACAAATTAGGTTTTGGATTTATTAAGCATTTTAGTTTTTGTTTCCTATTTCATTAATTTTTGTTTTGATATTTATTTCTTTTCTTTTTCTTTCTTCTGGTTCACTTCACAATTCTTTTCTAACTTTTTGAGTTGAATGCTTAACATATTAACATTCAGCTATTTTGTTTCATATTGCATACATCACATTTTCTTATATCACATCAGTTACACTCTACAATTTGATATATGTCATTCAATAATAATTGTGTGTAATTCTAATTAAAATTTTTCTTTATTCCATTTAGAAGGATTTTTGTCTAAATGTATGGGGGTTTGGGGGTATTTTTTATTAACTTCTATTTTATTGCATTTTTATGAGAATGTTATTAATATGATATTGCTTATTTAGAATTTGAGACTTGCTTTGATACTTGACTTGCGTTACAGTTTTGTAAATCTTTCAAATGTGACTGAAAATAATGTGTATCCTATATTTTGGGGGCCCAGGACTTGACGTGTATGTGTGTTTGTGTATTAACTCAAACTTCATAATTGTGCTGTTTAATATCATATATTCTTCCATATCTGCTTTATCAGTTTCTGAGAATGGTGTGTTAAAATTTCCCTTCTAGTAATAAGGATCTGTCAATTTTTCTCTTGTTCTGTCCAATTGTTTCATCCCTCAGAGCCCCAGTTTCTCTGTCTGTAAAATGCAATGAGAAATTGTGTGTAAAACAATAAGTTCTGGGATTGTAGGCACTCAATCATCCAGAGGTGCTCTTGCTTGGTTGTTATTACTATTTTACATAATACTGATATTAGTAAATCCAAGCCCTGCCCTCTCAATAAGTTCTCAAGAGAACTTGGTTTTGGAGGGTGAGGCACACTGTTCAGAATGAAGCCCAAACAAGGAATACTAAATCATGTTCATCAAGTCGTATTATCTAGGCAAGGCCAGTGACAATTAGGAGTCACCTCATTCACAAGGAAAAGCAGTTGCTTCTAGAATGTGCATCTCTTGGGAACTTTCTTCAAGTCACCAAAGGGACAATGGT
The DNA here is from genome assembly GCF_949987515.2 of Delphinus delphis. NCBI lineage: Eukaryota > Metazoa > Chordata > Mammalia > Artiodactyla > Delphinidae > Delphinus > Delphinus delphis. Next base: position 16,801,925 of record NC_082704.1, on the reverse strand, counting down.
CTCAGGGTGGAGTGAGCAATTATAGAGCAATGTAGGGACCAGACCTCAGTATCCTTCCTTCAGCTAAGCAGGGCTCCTGTGCATTGGAACCTCATGAAGTTCTTGAAGGAACACATGGCTACTGGTAAAGTCTTTAAAGATTCTAGACACTCCCAAGGGTCCCTTTCTTAAAATATGTTTCTAAAGAAGTTTTGGCAGTTTTCCTATGAGAATTGGTGTTTTCTCAGGTATCTGAGCAAGAGGCTGAAGTGATTTTTGGGAAATCTCTCCTTCTCCTACCTGGGTCTGGTTTTAGGAGAAAGCCCTAAGAGCAGACCAGAGGGTGTGGTGACCCTCCACTCCCACCCTTACACTTTCTAAATGAATGGGATGGCAGGACATTTTCTTTCCTTCTTTACTCCCTTCTTCCTTCCCTCCCTCCCTCCCTTCCTTCCTTCTTTCTTTCCTCCCGTTCTTCCTTATCTTTATTTCTTTCTTCCCTCTGTGCCTCAGATGTGTTAAGCAAGGGCTCAATCTAAAGAAAATGTGTTGCTACTGACTCAGTCTCCAGTGTTCATCTCTCAGTGCCTTGATGCCACATGTATATAGCACAAACCTAGGATTTTTAAAAAGTGAAATGATCACTCTAATAAAGGTTGGAAAAGTAGTTTAACATGAAGGCTCTAAAATCAGACAGACTTGAGTTCAAAATTCTGACTCTATCCCATACTGTCTGTGTATGTGTAACTGAGCAAGCCACAAATCCTCTGATACTCCTAATAAAGTCAGGATAAAATCACGTTGTTGAACCCATGGAATATACAACACCAAGATGAACCCTGATATAAACTATGAACTTTGGGTGATTATGATGTGTCAATGTAGGTTCCTCAATTGAAACAAATGTACCACTCTGGTGGGGAATGTTAATAATGGGGGAGGCTATGTATATGTAGGGGCAGAGGATATATGAAAACTTTCTGTACTTTTCTTTGAATTTTTCTGTGTACCTAAAACTTCTCTAAAAAATAAAGTCTTAATTTAAAAAAAATTTAAATCAGTTTGTTGTGAGGATTAAATGAGATAATCTGTGGATTTATCATAGTGTCTGGCATTTGCTAGGCTCACAATAAATGCTAGCTCCCTATTCCCTTCTTAAACTCATATCTAGTTAACTCTGCCCTGCTCTGAGCTCCACATAAACCCTCTTCAGCTACAGGCACGTATTTGTTCACCCAATGGGCACTTGCTTTGCACAGCCCACTATTACTGGGAAAGTCAGATACAGATGTCATCCATTTTCCCATAGAACTGTAATCTAGATGGAATACAACACACACACATCAAATCAATACAAAGCAATGTATTTGCAAATGCTGAGTTATAATGCTGGGGTGGGGGGCGCGGGCAGAGTCATAAGAAAAGGTCAAACGGGAAGTAAATACTGGAGGGGAGGTAGACTATTGAAAAAGGAAAGGAGGGGGTGAATTAGTAATACCCCTATGGCTTTTCAGAGGGTTCAGAAGTAGACACAAATGGGCTTCCCTGGTAGCGCAGTGGTTGAGAGTCCGTCTGCCGATGCAGGGGACGCGGGTTCGTGCCCCGGTCTGGGAGCGTCCCGCATGCCGCAAAGCGGCTGGGCCCATGGGCCATGGCCGCTGGGCCTGCACGTCCGGAGCCTGTGGTCTGCGGCGGGAAAAGCCACAGCAGTGAGAGGCCACGTACCGAAAAAAAAAAAAAAAAAAAAGAAGTAGACACAAATGCCTATGGCAAAGCCCAGTGAAAAGTTCTTATTCTTCCCATGAACAACATTTCATTAATGCCAACTTGGTTCCAGGCACTGAGGTGGTTAGATAGGTATGAGACACCTTGGTCTTCCCCTACAAGGCATACACTCTAGTAGAGGAAGCAAGATATGGGTATAAGAAAAGTGGAATAGAATAAGGTAGTATAGGATGATTGCATGCTGTAATCATTGGTTCTAAAGTTCCAAGGAAGGGGTGAACACTTTTGGTCAGCTCAGGAGGAAGGTCTTGATTAAAAATATGGGGAGTATCTTTGCTGAAAAGTGAGGGTGTTTTGAATGAAGAAAATAGTAAGTGCAAAGGGGAGGATATGAAGTATGGGGAAGGGAAGAGGGGTTGTGAAAGATAAAGTTTGAGAGGTAAGATTCTGATTATGGAGGATCTGTGAGTTAAAGGATTTGGACTTTATTCTGAACTTTATTCTGAGGACAATGAAAAGCCATTGAAGAGTTTAAAGTAGAACAGTGGATGTAGTCAGACTTCTGCTTAGAATAATCATAAGGCAGCAGTGTGGAGGATAAATTGGTCAGGGCAAGCCTGGAGGCAGTGAGACCAGTTAGGAGGCTACTGCAATAGTCCAGGCAAATGATAAAATAGAGAAAAGTCTGCTCTAGGGCAGAGGAATTCCCAATAAGGAAGGTGTCAGAAAACAAGATCCTCCTCTAGGTCTGGCTGCCTTTAGACTTGAAGCGACTACACTAGGTCACACTTGTTTAGACCTTGCCCAAACCTAACTTGATGACAAGTTTTGAGTCAGGAAGTAATTCCCTGATAGCTTCTTGTAATCAAGGCCTCACATTTTTTTTTTTTTTTGCGGTACGCGGGCCTCTTACTGTTGTGGCCTCTCCCGTTGCGGAGCACAGGCTCTGGACACGCAGGCTCAGTGGCCATGGCTCACGGGCCCAGCCGCTCCGCGGCATGTGGGATCTTCCCGGACCAGGGCACGAACCCGCGTCCCCTGCATCGGCAGGCGGACTCTCAACCACTGTGCCACCAGGGAAGCCCAAAGCCTCACATTTGTTTGTTGTCTGGCAATCTGAGTAGTGTGGACTGTAGACAGAGAACAGAGTAAAGCTAGAGTAAAGTTTTATGGAGGTCTTGGTCTCAATAAAATATGATTCTTACCACAACTTTAATATTCACCCACTCAAAGCCATCTTGGGTCAATTTAGGGAAATCAGAGCTCTATTTAGAACTTCCTCACGTATGGTAGTAAGGAATTGTTTAGATGTTAGCAAGACCTACAAAGAAGGTATATCAGCCCTACCCAAACATCACCCCATTTTGTCAATAACCTTTGCTTCTAAATTTGCCTTCTACCCTGTTCCAGCCAAACCAGCCTTTTATGCATCTAGATTCTATTATCTCAGCCTTTGATTCCAAGATCCCCTCATTCCCTTCACTACTCATCCATTCTTACCACTCCTCACTCTTCATAGATTTTATTCAAACCACCCACCTCTTCCTAGAGGCTCTCTTATGAACCCAATCCATTCTGCTTCCTTTGCCTTGAGTCCCAGCCTCACAGCTTATATCCCTTGGTGCTTATTGATAGGCACCCCAGTAATCCAGGAAGTGATATAACAGAATGGAAAGGAAATAAGCTCTTTGGACAAAGAGACCCGGATTCAACTCTGTATTAACCATTAATTAGCTGTGTTACCTTGAGTGAGTTACTTAATGCTTTTTAGCTATAGTATTCTCATCTGTAAAATGGGAGCAACAATAGTACCTATATCACAGAGTTCTTAGGAGGATTATGAGGTAAGTGATTTGGCATTTATCACATAGAAAGGACTCAATAAATGTCAATTTAAATGAAAAGTCATAGTTCAGTTGCCTTTTGGGTGGGATCTTCTGTCTTCCATAAATTAATTGAAAGATGCCAAAAGTTAGTGACCATAGATTTCTTCCTTGTCATCCCTCTCCACCCCTGCATCTGCTATAGGGCTCTGTAAACAACGTGTTCATTAATTTAATGACAAGATGAGGCATAATACAAAGCCACAGATAAATAATTGGCTACGGGAAAGGGAGTGGGTCTTAGGGGACAGAAGCTAATATAAATTTGAGAGACCAGATTTACCAGAAAGTGAAAAAATTCGGAAACCTTGGGCCCTGAAGGTTAATAGAGAGGGTGGCATCTTGCCTTATGCAGAAACAGTGTAATGTAGTAGAAAGGGAGTTTCAGAGTCAGGCAGTCCTGAATTGAAATCTAGTTTCCACTGCATTCAAGCTATATGACCTTGGACAAATCTCCAAATCACTCAGGGCCTCAGTTTCCTCATCTGTAAAATTAAAATAATAATATTTGACTTCCAGAGTTGTGGAGAGGATTCAAGGTCTAACCTATTTAAAATGCCTAGAATAATGCTTGAGACATGGTTGGTGGCCAAAAACACATCACCTACCTCTTCTTCCCTTCTCTGTCCTTCCTTTATTGCATTGAACATCATGGAAATCTGGGTATGGGGAGGGGGAAGAATTGTGAGGTCTTCCTGAGAACATTCCCAAATGTTTCCTTCACATCTTTGTTCCTCAGACTGTAGATCATGGGGTTGAGCATGGGGATGACCACTGTGTAAAATACAGAGAACAGCCTTTCCCTGCCTAGTAAGTACTCAGAGGTTGGGCACAAGTAAATGAATACCGTGGTTCCATAGTACAAACTGACATCAGTCAGGTGGGATGCACAAGTGGAGAATGTCTTGTGTTTGCCCTGGGCTGAGGGGATTCTGATGATAGCCATGAAGACACATGTGTAGGAGACCAGGACTACTGTAAGGGACACAGACACATTAAAACCACCACAAACAAACAGGAGAAGCCGAAGGACCTGTGTGTCACAGCAGGAGAGTTTTAAAGGGGAGAAATATCACAGAAGTAATGAGTGATGACATGGGACTTACAGAAGGCCAGATGAAAGGTTGTGCTAGTGAGGAGCACTGTGTTCATTAGGCCCACTGCATAGCTGGCAGCCACTAGCTGCAAATAGAACCTTGGAAATATGATGATATGGTAGAGCAGAGGGCTGCAGATGGCCACATAGTGGTCATAGGCCATGGAGGCCAAGAGGAAGAACTCAGTGACAGCAAAGATCACAAAGCAGCTTGTCTGGACCACACAACCAGAGAAGGAGATGGTTTGGCAACCAGAGAAAAACCCCATCAACATTTTGGGGACGGTAATGGAAGAATAACATAAATCAATAAAGGACAGGTTGCTGAAGAAGAAATACATGGGAGTGTGGAGTCGGGAGCTCACCACAATGAGAACAAGGAGGCCCAGGTTTCCAACTACTGTGACTGCATAGATGAGGAAGAAGAGGGCAAGGAGGATGGGCTGAAGCTGAAGCCCATTGGTGAAGCCCACAAGGAAGAATTCGCTCAACTCACTGGCATTGCCTGCTCCCATTGGGCCACTGCAGGTCTGCAGGAGGGATATGCATGACAATAGGGAGACGTGTACAGCTCAAGTCCTTAAACAGAGACCTGTAGGATCTGGTCCTGGCTACCTAGGGCCTGACACACACAGTTGTGTGTGTCAACTGTGACAAATACTTGATCCTGGCTCACTTATTTCTTGCTACCCTCCAGCCTATTGTATACAAGGTTTAAAGGTATGAGAATGGAATTTGAAGTCAGAAGAATGGTTCTTAATCTCAAATTTTGCCACTTATTTTCTCTGTGACCTTGGGGGAGTGTCTTAACCTCTCCGAGTCTTCTTTGTAAACAGGGATAAAATACCAATCTTGTAAGACTGGTTGTAAGGACTAAAGGTGATGGTAGGTGTATGTAAAATATCTAGCAAGGCATGGGAAGAAAGCAGGTACTCAGTGAATCCTAATTTTCTTCCTCCTTCTACATACTTCTTCTTCCCAGCACCGAACCTGTCCTCAGCTAAAGTTTAACCTGAATATAAAGTCAAGGACACAAATCTTAGACATGGGAGGGACTCTACAAACTTACTAGTTTTTTCATTATCAGTTGTGTGTTTGAGGGACAGCAGGGGATGAGTGGAGGGGGAATATAATATAAAACAATAAAATATAGAGGTAAGAGGGCAAGCTCCAGGATCAATTATAGGGGGGTTAGAATCCAATACTATGGCTTACTAGCTGTGTGACCTTAGACAAGCTAGTTAACCTATCTGAGCTTCAGTTTCCTCACCTTTAATATGACAGTACCAAAATTTTCCTACTTCATTAATTTACTGTGAAGATGAAATAATTCATGTAAAGCACTTAGCACAGTGTCTGGTGGACACTAGGCATGTGGTAGCTTTTATAATGATTGGGAAACTCCTAGTTTGTCTGTTCAAACCACACAGAGGCCCCTTTTAGATTCTCCCATTTGCCTCCTTAAGAATCCTTCCCTAACTTAGCTCCTGTTACTACTCATTGTGTTGTGATTCTCCAGTGTGTTGAGGCAGTAAAAAGGGTGAGAACTACTACTCTAATCTAATACTGTTTTCAAGATCTAATACTGTTTTCAAGAGGGAGAAATCCAGAAATCAGGACATCAAAAAGGGAGTAATTTGCCCAAAGTTGTCCCGGGATTTGATGGAAGTGCCAGAACTTGAACCCAGGTGTCCGGTCTACAGTATTCCTTCCACTTGGAGTAGGTAACAACCTCTGACCTCTCTTCTTTCAGAAACATGGAATCCATATCCCTATCAGAACACAGGGAGCAGCTTAGAAATCACAATGTTGAATTCTGCTTAGGGCCATTTCTATCCTTTCTCTTAGTCAGGAAGATTGACAATGCCTAACCGTACTTTATTTTAATATTGTTTTTCCTGTTAAGAGCTGAGACAGTGAAGGACAAATTATAGCATTACACAGAGAATTTATATCATTGGATTTAGAGTCAGAATATCTGGGTTTGAGTTCTGATTCCATACTATTTTTTGCTCTATAGAATTTGGTAAGTCCTTTCTGGGTCATAGTATCTTCACCTGTAAAATGGGCATAATAACACTCGCTCTTCTGTACTCACAAGATTACTGCAAAGATCCAAGGAGAGTCTCCAGGAAAATGCTTTGTAAAGATAAATATAGTCAGGGCAAATATTCAGAAAGCATGCACTGGGATAGCCATGTCAACTTTTAAAAAGTTCTATGACGATTGCTAAATTGCTGCTTTTGAGCCTCCCCCTCCCTGGGTGTTTCCCTGACACCTGCCAGCACACCTTGGCTTTCACAACACTGGCCTCCCTGTTCTTGTAGGCTACAAGGGAGACCCTGGAAGAGAAAATTAGATTATCCTCCAGCAACCTGTAAGTTAATGCTTGTTGCCCTTCTGCCCCTCCAAAGTTGTGGCTGCCTGCTTTTGGCTGGTGTTCCGTTAAAGTCACCTTTATGGCCATCTTTGGGAACTGAAATTTCCACAGTACATAGTACTGGTTGTTAAAATTTTAAATATTATCCTGAATATATTAATAAATACCATTAATAAAGTACCTAGTAAGTGCCACACATTATGCTGGGTGATTGACATAAATCATTTTACTTAATCTTCTTAACCCCTTAGCAAGTAACTACTATTATTAGCATTTCCACCTTACAAACCAGGCAACTGAGGCTTGGAGAATTTCAGTGCCTTGCTCAAGATCTCATAGCTGTTAAGTGGCAGAATCTACATTCAAATATGGTTCTGCAATATTCTAATGCTATTGTTGTATCCATGTTGTCTTTTCTAAATATACAGTCATACAATTAGAGATTGTTAGTTTTTCCTAAGGGATTTACAAATCTATCCTTTCTCTGTTATCATGCTAATCTTGGAAATAATCAAGATGGTTTCTCTTAATTTTATAGATGATGAATTGAAGCCACAAAAAGTTATGTACTTTGTTCTTGGACATGCATGCATTCATTCACTCAACTAATATTCATTGGATGCTTGGTGTGTTCCAGGCAATGTGATAGGCACGACGGGTATTCTCATGGACTTTACAATCTAAAGGAAGAGATGGCCAACCAACCAACCAACAAACAAATACATAAATAATATTTGAATAATAAAATTATAAAGAAAACCAAACAAGCTAACGGAATAGAGAGAACTCAGAGTTTGGAAAGGCAACATTAGGTAGAGTGGAAGGTAAAACCTGCCTGAGGAGTTGATATTAGGAGCTAGAATCTGAATGGAGAGAAGCTAGCCATACAGAGTCCAGAGTACACCCAGATACTTAGTGACATTGTCAGGAATAGAACCGAGGTCTCCTAGATTCTACCCAGAGCTGCCGTCTCCAGGTGGAAGAAAGTTGACTAGGAATGACTGAATATGTGGGACATTCAAAGTTTAATCTGCAAGCACCCCTGTCCTTTACCACCCACCTTTATTCTTTGAATGTCTCTAGAAGTCACAAATATCCACCAGCCACTTTTCTGTTTCTGTACTCATTGAAAATGCTTCAGCTCAGCATCAGTGGTTGGGCTTTTCTCCAGATGTTCCCTTGGCAAGCGCAGATAAGTTTGTGTGCCCACAACAGTAAAGCCTCTGGAACTAAGCTCCAAGTTATACTTCCCTCCCCACTTCCCCCTCCAGGCTTGGCCTTTTCTGTGTAATTGGCAGAATCATTAATATAGCAAAGTTTCTGTCTTTGTGACTGGTCTCCTGAGATGCTGAGGAAAGTAAGCTCAAGGACTGAGCAGCTGTGATGTCCAAGATGGCTGAAGCAGTAAGCAGAGCCATCCCCAATTGGGTGTTTTCACTGACTCATACTGAGAGTTGGGGGACCTGTAGTCACCACTGAGATGTTTTGGGAAGAGTTGGAAGAATCAACTTGACTATGAGATATATCGTGTTATAAACTTTTTATCTAAAATACATTCTTAGTCATATTAAAAAGTCTTACCCATAATTAAAATACCAGTTGTTTCCCCAAACATATGAATTCTAGGAATTAAGGATAAATGACCAATACAGAAGATGGTAGTAAGAATATATTTCTCATTTTATGATCTGTCATGTTACTTTGTTTACTCAACCTTTTACTCTGATTATAAACTATAAATTACTTTAAACATTAAGGAATTATTTAATTAGTTTTTATGTGGTCAGTAAAGTCTCTAAGTGCCACTCAGTGTTCTAATAACATACACTTGTACCTGAGATATATGTGGCAGCCAGCTGCCTTGTACCATACTGTTTCATTTTTTATCAGACTGGATTTGGTTCTATGCATTTGTTTTATTTTTTCTATTCAATAAATGTTTATTAAATATCTGTCATATGCTTTTCATTGTGTTAGGACCTGGGAATACAAAATCAATAGTAAATTAATAATATCCCCTGCATACACTCCATTCCCACTCCCCAATACATGCACACGTGTGGATGTGCTCACACATATGCACACATAGTCTCTCATTTGGAAGGCAAAAGCAGCTTCAGTCTCCTTTGGTGCTGGCTCATTAGCAGCTTTTATAGAAAATACCAAGTTGTTATGCGTTTTACGGGCTAAAGCTATTGATTTTAAAGCAAGAAAATTGTTTAAAAACTAGACTTTATAGACATGTCTCTTGTGGGCAGATTCGTTTAATTCTGTTGCTTGGCTGTGCAGATTTTGTAGCCATTTAAAGGAGAAACTATTTTTTTCTTCAAGTTAAATTGTGGTACATTAGGTGATATTTGAACCAGTTTATGAGCTTCTGTTATGGCATGATGGGCTGACTCACGTCATGTATTGAAGAACGCTGCCCCCAAATTTCATTATCTTGGGGCATTACACCGCACAGGGTAAAATGAGCCATTTTGTTCATCACGACTGCAGCCTTTGCTGAAATGGAGGTTATGGGATAACAACTTAAAGGCTAACTCATTAATGCTCAGGGACGAATGAAGTAATGTGCCAGCAGACCAAATTTTCACGTAGAGACCTGTATCTCTTTCCCATGTTGTGATATATTAATGGGGATGTCTTTATCCATTGTCACTGCCTGTAGACATTTGAATACCGTAGATGCAATACCTTCTGGGCACTCAGCCTTGCACACTAACTACTTCTCAAACTCCAAATATCTCTCAATGGCTAGAAGAAAAATTGTGATGTGCCATAAAATGCCTAATTTATAAGGATTTCTAACAATGGCATCAGTGTAGTCCCTGTTTTTTTCTCATAGGTGTTTATTAGTGAGCATTGCACCATCCCTAACTATTTGATAGGGGCAATGGAGTAAATTAGTTCTCCAAATTATGAAGGCTGTGGATTTATGCCTCACTGAAAGCATTTCCTTCCTTGCAATGCCAAAGTGAGTGACCTTTCTGACATTTCTCCATCTGTGCCATGCATTTCTGGAGGACATGAGGAATAGTCTTGATGATACCCAAATGTGTTTCCCCTCTTTGTATTTTTTAAATATTTTACACAATTTTTAAATGTTACTTTCCATTTACAGTTATTGCAAAATATTGGCTATATTCCCCGTGTTGTACAATACATTCTTGAGCCTGTCTTACACCCAACAGTTTGTGCCTCCCACTCCCCCACCCCTATGTTGCCCCTCTCCCCCCCTTCACTGGTAACCACTAGTTTGTTCTATATTTGTGAGTCTGATTCTTTTTTGTTATATTCACTAGCTTGTTGTAATTTTTAGATTCCACATATAAGTGATATCATACAGTATTTTTCTTTCCCTGTCTGACTTATTTCACTTAGCGTAATGCCCTCCACCTCCATCCATGTTGCTGCAAATGGCAAAATTTCATTCTTTTTATGGCTGAGTAGTATTCCACTGCATATATATACCATGTCTTCTTTATCCATTCATCTGCTGATGGACACCTAGATTTCTTCCATATCTTGGCAATTGTAAATAATGCTGCTATGAACATTGGGGTGCATGTACCTTTTTGAATTAGTGTGTGTTTTTGGTTTTTTTGGATATATACCCAGGAGAGTGATTGCTGGGTCATATGGTAATTCTATTTTTAGCTTTCTGAGAAACATCCATACTGTTTTCCATGGTGGCTGCACCGATTTACATTCCCACCAACAGTGTATGAAGGTTCCCTTTTCTCTACATCCTTGCCAACATTTGTTATTTTTGGTCTTTTTGAAAATAGCCATTCTGACAGGTGTGAGGTGATATCTCATTGTGGTCTTGATTTGCATTTCCCTGATGATTAGGGATGTTGAGTATCTTTTCATGTTCCTGTTGGCCATCTGCATTTCCTCTGTGGAAAATTGTCTATTCAGTTCTTCTGCCCATTTGTTAATCAGGTTGTTTGTTTTTTTGATGTTGAGTTGTATGAGCGGTTTATATATGTTGGATATTAATCCCTTATCATCTGGAAGTATTTTATCCCATTCAGTAGGTTGTCTTTTTACTTTCTCAATTGTTTCCTTTGCTATGCAGAAACTTTTAAGTTTAATTAGTTTATTTTTGCTTTTATTTCCTTTACTTCAGGAGACGGATCCAAAAAATATATTGCTGTGATTTATGTTAAAAAGTGTTCTGCTTATGTTTTCCTCTAGGAGTTTTATAGTATCTGGGCTTACATTTACGTCTTTAATCCATTTTGAGTTTATTTTTGTGTATGGTGTTAGAGAATGTTCTAATTTCATTCCTTTAAATGTAGCTGTCCAGTTTTCCCAGCACCACTTACTGAAGAGGCCGTCTTTTCTCCATTGTATATTCTTGCCTCCTTTGTCATAGATTAATTGACCATAAATGTGTGGGTTTATTTATGGGCTTTCTATCCTGTTCCATTGATCTATGTATCTATTTTTGTGCCAGTACCATACTGTTTTGATTATCATAGCTTTGTAGTATAGTCGGAAATCAGGAAGCATGATTCCTCCAGCTCTGTTCTTCTTTCTCAAGATTGTTTTGGCTATGTAGGGTCTTTTGTGTTCCCATACAAATTTTAAAATTATTTGTTCTAGTTTTTGGCCATGCAGTGTGGCATGCAGGATCTTAGTTCCCTGACCAGGGATTCAACTCATACCTCCTGCATTGGGAGTGCAGAGTCTTAACCACTGGACCACCAGGGAAGTCTTATTTGTGTCTGCCTTAATTTCTTTCATCAGTGTCTTATAGTTTTTGGAGTACAGGTCTTTTGCCTCCTTAGGTAGGTTTATTCCTAGGTATTTTATTCTTTTTGATGTGATGGTAAATGGGATTGTTTCTTAATTTCTCTTCCTGATACATCATTATTAGTGTATAGAAATGTAACAGATTTCTGTATATTAATTTTATATCATGCAACTTTACTGAATTCATTGGTGCACTCTAGTAGTTTTCTGGTGGCATCTTTAGAATTTTCTGTGTGTAGTATCATGTCATCTGCAAACAGTTAATTGTATTTCTAAATTCAAGCAATGAACAATTAGAAGTAAAAATTTTGAAAATATATGTATATCATTTTAAATGGGTCCAAAAAAGAAATTGCCAAGTATTAATATAACAAACTTGTATAGGATTTGTATGCTGACAACTATAAAATTCTGATGAACGATTTCAAGGAAGATATAAATGGTGAGACATACCATGAGCATGGATTGGAGGATTCAATGTAATAAAGATGCCAATTCTCCCCAAAGTAATCTATAAATTTAATGCAATAGCAATGAAAATCCCAGCAGAATTTTGTGGTTATTGTTACTATAGACAATAGGAATTTCCATATTCTAAATTTTATATAAAAGGAAAAAGAAAATAAAATAGCTAAAACAATTTTGAGAAAAAGAACAAAGTTGAAGGACTCACACTAACAGGTTTTAAAACTTTGAATAAATCTACAGTAATGAATGCAGTATGCATTGGCAAACGAATAGAACCTTGGATCAATGGACCAGAATAGATAGTTGAGAAATAGACCCATGCAAATGTGGCCATTTGGTCTTTGACAAAGGTATAAAAGCAATTCATTGGAGGAATTGTAGTCTTTTCATCAAATGGAACAAACGGCCATTCATATGGAAAAAATAAAAATGAACTCTGACCTCAACTTCACACCTGATACAAAAATTAATTCCAAATGGTGCATAGATATAAATATAAAATGTAAAGCTTTAAAGCTTATGGAAAACATAGGAGAAAACTTATATAATCTGAGTTTAAGCAAAAGTTCTTAGAAAGGAAATGAAAACCATGATATGTAAAAGAAAAAAATAAATAAGTTCTTTGTTAAAATTAAGAACTTTTTCTCTGTCAAAGGTGCTGCCATGAAGATGAAAAGACAAAGACTGGGAGAAAATATTTGCAATTCATACATCCGACAAGGGACTTGTATCCAGGATATATAAATAACTCTGAAAACTCAACACCAAAAAAACAATCCAATTAAAAAATGGGCAAAGGGCATAAGCAGACATTTCACTGAAGAGAATATACAGATAAAATAAGCACAGGGGAAGATATTTAACATCATTTGTTATTAGGCAGATGCAAATTAAAAACAAGATAACACTATACACCTATTAGAATGTCTTTTGGAATACTAGTCTGGTGAGAATGTGGAGCAACTGGAATTCTTATATGTTGTTCTTGGGAATGCAAAATGGTACAGCCACTCTAGAAAACTTATTGGAAGTTTCTTATCATGTTAAAAATGCACCTGCCATATGACCAAGCAATTGTACTCTTGGTAATTTTTCTTAGAGAAATGAAAACTTATACTCAGATAAAATTTTATATACAATTGTTTATAACAGTTTTGTTCATAATAGTGAAAAATTGGAAACAATCTAAACATCCTTCAATGGATGAGTGGTAAAACAAACTGTGGTACAGCCATACAATGGAATACTAACTACTCAGCAAAACAAACAAAAAACATTTCTGCCCTGGAAGCTCTCCCTGGAAGCTCTTACAGTTTCAGACAAATGCATTTGGATGTAAATGGTTTACAGCCAACAGAATAAAGTCATTTGACAACATTACTAACTAAAGGGAGGTCAAGATGTTTATGATTACCATGTTGTGGATTAGACCTGCTAGTGGTGGAATGAAAGGACTTGGGAAATAGAGAAACATGAGCCAGAGAAAAAGTCATTGGATACTTATGAAGTGCCTTCTGAGCTCATGCAGTGCACTATCCTAGCAATGGGGACTGGTGAGCTTAAAATTTATTGTACAACAAGGAAATATGTAAGTGATTGCAGGAGGAAATTAGGTACCAGTCATTCAGGGGTTATAGATTAAATGCATTCATAACAAGTTGAATGTAAAGTGAACAGCCTACCATATAGAAAATCATATTTTCTCACTGACTTCCATTATGACTGGAGAGATGTAATATTTTTATTTTGCTTCAGCTAAAATAAACATCACATTTCAGTTCCAAATGGTTGATTCAAAGAGCATGCTGCCTTTGTTGCTATATGTGAGGTTTAAGTCTTTCACAATCTCTGAAGTCCAAATGGTCAATCAAGCCACTTAAAATTTCAAGATATTTTAAAGCACCCTATGAATGATATACCACCAAGAAAATCCCCATTTAATGGACATACTCCCTGATATCAGGTTAGAAATAAGTAGTGCAAGGAGCAGAAGCTTGGGAAACAAACAAAAAAGGTTACAATCCCAGCACCACCACACCATCTGTGTTGACCTTGGGATATAACCTATCTGAACCTCAATTTACTATATAAGGGACTTTGTTTCCATGGGATCATAATATGGGAACCAGCTATGCTATTGAAGCAGATAGTACAAGTTTGTACCTATGTGAGTCATGTAGAAATTTCTGAGACTCATCAGAGACAAGAAAACAAGCCCTTATTTGCACATTAACACTTTAATCATAAAGATATAAACACACCTCTTACCTTCAAGCAAATATTTCATTAATGGTAGTGTATTAAAAGCAATGCCTTTGATATGAAATGTGTTACTTCATTGGACTTCATAAAATATATAGTCTACATTAAGGGACTATTGTAAAATGTTGTTTATTTTTAATGAACTAGACTAGTGATACCTCAAAACTTTTAATGAAAGTTTCATCTGAACAGGTGGAAAAGAATAATGGATGGAATTCTGAAAAAAATTCTATCAAAACTTTTTTCTACAGATCTTTTGTTTTGGCATGGAGATCACCTCACTGTAGAACCAGAAAACACCCTCTCTCTTCCCAGGAAGTAACCATGTCAGGATCGTGGGGTGGAGGTAGGTGATTCCATAGCACAGGCTGAGAAGAACTGTATTGCAGTTAGTGAAATCAGGGAGTTCAAAGCTGGAAATCATGTTTTGGAAATTAGCTTGAACTTGGGAGGAATGGCACTGAAGTGAGCAGAAGTGAGAGCTGAAGAAGGAGGGGTGGAATATAAGAGATGGGAGGACTCCTGAGTTGATGGTCAGTTGAATCTCTTGGACTAGCGACAAGGGAGAATAAAGGGCCACAGATAGTGACAAAGTCATCACAGGTCATTCATGTTAAGAGAAAGAACGCTGTGATACACAAGATGCTTAAGATTCTCATTGTGCTTTAGGACCTCAGAAAGAGAAGGGTAGCCCGGGCTTGGAAAACACCTTTGCTAGAAATTTGAGAATGGAGAAATTGAATGGCCAAAATCTAGGCAGAACTGAAAGATAAATTGAGACTAACCCCCATGAGAGTGACCATGTCTAGGTTCCCCATCATGATGACAGTATACAAGACGATGAACAGTCCAAAGAGAGGGGTTAAACCAAAGGTAATGATGCTGAGGAAGATCAGTCATCCCTTGGAGAAGGAATTTTGTCACTACACTGGGATTTCTCTCCCATGGTTTCCAAAAGGCATCTAGGACAGAACTCCCAAGACACAGACTCAGCAATCTGGACAGGAATTTACACTGAGAGATCTTCTGGCGCAGTACCTTGCCTTCAGGTTAGTGAGGGTCTCAACTTGTGATTGTCAATGTTAACTCTAATGTCTCTGTTCAACCTCAGTGATCTTTTATGGCATAAAAAATGCTCTTTGCTCCACATTTATGGATTTTAAATTCCCTCTCTTAAGGGCTGGTTACCAAATTATGGGAAAGGACAGTGAAACTGAGTGAAGCTAGAAAAGGAAGGCTGCAAAACCCAGGAAGCTGTAAAGAGAACAGATATACTACATCTTCCACTCTTGCCTTTTTTCCTTGCTGTAACTTGCATCTTCGCATAGATAGTAAGAAAGGGGTCAGACCTAGGGCCCAATCTTGGTGTAGTTTTCACTTAATAATTGAAACCCAAAGGACAAGGACCCTGAGAATAAGTTTTGTTTCTGTTTCCCAATCGAGAAGCAAAGTTCTCACTGTGTCACTCCCTTCTCAATATACCCATGTGTCTTCCCAGTCTTACTGGATTAATTTCCCATTTCACAGTTTGGCATTTAAGGCTCTCTTTCTACAACACGTTTCCAATTATTTCCAGCCTTGGTTTTACTGTCCACATTTACAAAACTTACAGTGGGGATTTCAACCAGTAACAATTGTATTCTCTCTCTGGCTGAAGTGTAAAAATTAAGTCATGAAGGATGAGACAGCACCATCTTTTTTTTTTTAACATCGTTATTGGAGTATAATTGCTTTACAATGGTGTGTTAGTTTCTGCTTTATAACAAAGTGAATCAGCTATACATATACATATATCCCCATATTCCCTCCCTCTTGTGTCTCCCTCTCACTGTCCCTATCCCACCCCTCTAGGTGGTCAAAAAGCACCGAGCTGATCTCCCTGTGCTATGTGGCTGCTTCCCACTAGCTATCTATTTTACATTTGGTAGTATATATAAGTCCATGCCACTCTCTCACTTCGTCCCAGCTTACCCTTCCCCTCCCCGTGTCCTCAAGTCCATTCTCTACATCTGTGTCTTTATTCCTGTCCTGCCCCTAGGTTCTTCAGAACCACTTTTTTTTTAGATTTCATATGTATATGTTAGTGTACGGTATTTATTTTTCTCTTTCTGACCTATTTCACACTGCATGACAGTCTCTAGATCCATCCACCTCACTACAAATAACTCAATTTCGTTTCTTATTATGGCTGAGTAATATTCCATTGTATATATGTGCCACATCACCTTTATCCATTCATCTGTCGATGGACACTTAGGTTGCTTCCATGTCCTGGCTATTGTAAATAGAGCTGCAATGAACATCGTGATACATGACTATTTTTGAATTATGGTTTCCTCAGGGTATCTGCCCAGTAGTGGGATTGCTGGGTCGTATGGTAGTACTATTTTTAGTTTTTTAAGGAACCTCCATACTTTTCTCCATAGTGGCAGCACCAATTTACATTCCCACGAACAATGCAAAAGGGTTCCCTTTTCCCCACACCCTCTCCAGCATTTGTTGTTTGTAGATTTTTTGATGATGGCCATTCTGGTCGGTGTGAGGTGATACCTCATTGTAGTTTTGACTTGCATTTCTCTAATGATTAGTGATGTTGACCGTCCTTTCATGTGTTCGTTGGCAATCTGTGTATCTTCCTTGGAGAAATGTCCACCTAGGTCTTCTGCCCACTCTTGGATTGGGTTGCCTGCTTTTTTGATATTGAGCTGCATGGGCTGCTTGTAAATGTTGGAGATTAATCCATTGTCAGTTGCTTCATTGGCAAATATTTTCTCCCATTCTGAGGGCTGTCTTTTCATCTTGTTTATGTTTTCTTTTGCTGTGCAAAAGCTTTGAAGTTTCATTAGGTCCCATTTGTTTATTTTTATTTCCATTTCTCTAGGAGGTGGGTCAAAAAGGATCTTGCTGTGATTTATGTCATACAGTGTTCTCTATGTTTTCCTCTAATATTTTTATAGTGTTTGGCCTTACACTTAGGTCTTTAATTCATTTTCAGTTTATTTTTGTGTATGGTGTTAGGGAGTGTTCTAATTTCATTCTTTTACATGTAGCTGTCCAGTTTTCCCAGCACCTCTTATTGAAGAGGCTGTCTTTTCTCCATTGTATATTCTTGCCTCATTTATCAAAAATAAGGTTTGTCTCTGGGCTTTCTAACCTGTTCCATTGATCTATATTTCTGTTTTTGTGCCAGTACCATACTGTCTTGATTACTGTAGCTTTGTAGTTTAGTCTGAAGTCCAGGAGCCTGATTCCTCCAGCTCCGTTTTTCTTTCTCAAGATTGCTTTGGCTATTCGGGGTCTTTTGTGTTTCCATACAAATTGTGAAATTTTTTGTTCTAGTTCTGTGAAAAATGCCAGTGGTAATTTGATAGGGATTGCATTGAATCTGTAGATTGCTTTGGGTAGTAGAGTCATTTTCACAGTGCTGATTCTTCCAATCCAAGAACATGGTATATCTCTCCATCTGTTTGTATCTTCTTTAATTTCTTTCATCAGTTTCTTATACTTTTCTGCATACAGGTCTTTTGTCTCCTTAGGTAGGTTTATTCCTAGGTATTTTATTCTTTTTGTTGCAGTGGTAAATGGGAGTGTTTCCTTAATTTCTCTTTCAGATTTTTCATCATTAGTGTATAGGAATGCAAGAGATTTCAGTGCATTAATTTTGTATCCTGCTACTTTACCAAATTCATTGATTAGCTCTAATAGTTTTCTGGTAGCATCTTTAGGATTCTCTATGTATAGCAGTATGTCATCTGCAAACAGTGACAGCTTTACTTCTTCTTTTCCAATTTGGATTCCTTTTATTTCTTTTTCTTCTCTAATTGCTGTGGCTAAACCTTCCAAAACTATGTTGAATAATAGTGACACCACCATCTTGACACTGTTATGCAGTCCCTGGGATGTGTTGGGGAGCAGAGCCTGAGGGGAAAATAAAAGACCAGGATGCTGCCTGATAATGCAATCTCTTTGTGATCAGACTGAGACCCTGGGCCCATAATGGTGTCACAATGGGTATGCCTGGGTATATATGGATTTGCTTAACCCAACTATTTGGAATATTCCAACATCTCACTCTCTTTGAGTCCATTCCAGCCTCTGTGCCCTTATGCTGACCAATATGCTTATGTGCATTTCTCTTCCTCTCAGTAGTCCAAGCTTCTTCTCTGTTAAGTTCCAGCTCCGAATACTCTCTTTCAGAGGAAGCTTCTCTGATTGTTTCTTTCTCTGTATACCTATTGTCCTTCCTACTCTCTCTGGAATCTTTTAACAATCACACATATGTTGCTACTATGAATAACTGAATTAAGGCCCTCAACTAGATCCCAAGTCCCCCAAGGTAATCTGCCATGGCCTTTTTAGTCCTCTCTCCATCCAATTCCAGTCTCAAAATTTTATTCTTTCTTGGCATGCATAACTCCACTCCCTCTAGGAGGTTCTAATTCTCTCACCATTCTTTTTCAATCTTTTGCTGGATACTCTTCTTCTACCCAAACTTTAATTGTTGGGATTCTTTCATTCACTCATTTGTATCTTAATTTGATTTACAGTTACACTATGACAGTCTGTGCAAATTGTTCATGAATCTCTTCCCTTCCTTTCCCTTCCCTCTCCCCTCCTCCTCTTTCTCCTTGCCTTCCTCTCCTCTTAAAACATCAACTAACTTGAAAGTGCTGATGACCCCTATTCCATAACTTTAACCCAAATGTTTCTCTTCAGTTTCAGTCCTGTTTCTAGCTGCTTACTGGATGTCCTCTCCTAGATATCAGAGAATGTATCCCAAACTGAATATCTTCTACCTCTTTCAACTTGGCCTTCTCCTTGTATCTCTCATTTCCATTAATTGTCTAATGTTTTACCAATTCATCATCATCATTGGCTTTCTTATGACTACCTCCTATGTCTAATCAGTCACAAAACCTTACTAATTCAACTTCTCAGAAATCTCTCACATCTGTTTATCCCCATCCTTGCATGTGTCTACTGTTATTGCCTTAGTTCTGGTCTTCATACTCTTTTATATGGGTTATTGTAATAGTAACTTTAGTCATCTTTCTTCCTAGCTCCCCCCAGTCCATCTTCCACCTGCTTCTAAAGTTATCTTGCTAAATGAATTTGACCATGTAATTCCTCTGCTTTGGAAATGTTTATAATTCTCCACTGTATACAGTAGAAAGTCCACCCAATTTGACATAGCAGTTTCAGGCCAACACAATCTGGCCCCAAATCAGTTTTCCAGATGTACTTCCCATCATTCCCTCCATGTGCTCTACACTTCAGCTCCACTTAAGCTACAGTTCTCCAGCACATGAATATATAACATAATGTAAAATCCTCTATTTTAATCCTGATTACATTGTTTTAAGGTGTTTATAAGTATCCTAAAGGTAAGGACTATGTATTATTCACCTTTGTAGTCTCAGTATTGGGCATAAGTAGATCTCAATAAATATTACATAAACTCATGAATGAATGATAACCTGGATTTGAATTCCATTTCTTTTTTTATTAGTTATCCATTTTATACATATTAGTGTATATATGTCAATCCCAATCTCCCAATTCATCACACCACCACCACCACCACCTGCCACTTTTTGTGACTTTTGAGCAGTTATCTAAGATTTCAGAGCCTTAATTTCCACATCTGTAAACTGGGCATAGTAATAATTGCCATCCAGCCCTATAGATTTTGAAGGGAGTTTTATTTTATGTGTCCCTTTTATGTCTTTTAACCTCTAAATTCTCAAAACCCTACCCTGGCTTTGGCAGACAGTGGCAGAAGCAACAAGGGGAGTGCTTTGGGGCCAAACCCTGAGCAGCAGCTGCAGTGGGCCTGCCTCACAGCTGCTGCCTAGGCTCTTGGGAACTTTGCATTGTTAACCCTTTGGGTGTAGTTCTTGAGAACCCTACGGATTATTTAACCTTTAACATTTTGCTTTGTTTCTGGATAACCAACACAGATTATTCACCTACCCAATCTGCTTCATCTTTTCTGGGCAACCCTTCTCAAGCAGACCATGATTAGATAGATACAACACACTCACCAATGTCGCAGATGAAATGACTTCTTAAGCTTTCCCCATCTTGGTGGCTCTCCTGTAGACATGTTTCCCTTTTTCAGTTAACACAGTGCTCCAGGTATGGCTTGACCTGTATAAAGAACTGTTAGACTCAAACCTCTGTTCTTTTAGACATTCATATTGTATTATTGATAGGTCAACTTGCATGATTTTATTTAGCAACTGTGTCACACCCTTGCCTCACATCAGCCTGGGAGCAAGTGTAAAACCCCAGGGCAACTCTACACCAATTGCTGTCATGACAAATCATGACATGCATTCAGAGCATGATGCTCTGAATCTTTAAGGAGAACTGGGAAATTTTAAGTAATTTCTATTCACCATTCCAATATCTTGATAATTGTTACTATCTTGATTCTATTATCCATCTTTTTCAGCTCTCATTCCTGTATTCCTCTCTCCTTATACCCAGCTTTGAGTCATCTGCCTGTTTGATCATTTGTCTGTGTCCTCATCCACATAATCTGTATATTTTTTTCTCCAATTCTTTACTGTGGGAAAATATACATAACTTAAAATTTACCATTTTAAGTTTAAATGGTTAAACCATTTCAATTAACTATTTATTTATTACATATATATACTTATCAACTGAATGTGGCCCCCCAAAATCCATATGTTGAAATAACCCCCAAAGTGATGGTATTAAGAGGTGGGGCTTTTGGGAGGTAATTAGATCATGAGCGTGGAGTTGTTATGGATGGGATTAGTACCCTTATAAGAAGAGACAGGAAACCTTGCTCTCTTTCTGTCTGCCCTCTACCATGTGAGTACACAATGGGAAGATGGCCATCTACAAACAAGAAACAGGGCTCTTACCAGAACCTGAACATACTGGCACCCTAATTTTAAACTTCTCAGCCTCCAGAATTGTAATAAATTTCTTTTGTTTAAGCCACCCAGTGCACCCAGTGTGTGTGTGTGTGTGTGTGTGTGTGTGTGTGTGTGTGTGTGTGTATTTGCGTGTATGTATATATATTGAGTACTTACTATAGTCATATATGCCCAATACTGAAAAATTATGAAACATGATTCCAGTTTTTATGAAGCTAATAATTTCCTTGGAGAAGGTGACAGTTTATCTTTTTAACATATCACTATATTTCTAGGTTTTATTTCACCCATACTATAGCAATAGCTCTCTACTCCTCGATGGTCTGCTCACTTATGGCCTTGGCCTTCCTGGATCCCCAGTGCATCCTGCAAATTATCATTAAAACAGTCTCTTAGAACTCTAAGTTCATTTTCTCAACCTGGATGAACGTTAAACACACCAAAGGACAATAAAAATGTCAAAATCTGGGTTTCAAAATAGATCAGTTAAGCAAGAGTTTCATGGGTAGGGCCTGAACATCCATATTTTTGAAGATCATCACATGATTCTGATGCACAATGAGGGTTGACAACCAGTGCTATAGGCTGATTATGCAGCTCTTCTATTTGAAACTCTACCCTCTTGTGGTCACCTCTACTCAAGCTCATTTGCATGGCTACAGTGACTTCCATGATCTGGCCTGGGATTCATCTCTTAACACTCTTCATGTCACTCTTCATAATTCAGAAATTTATTCTCTAAATTAGCAGTGCTGCTTCATAACTTTATACCTTTTCATGCACTGTATCCTCTGCTTGAAATATCTTTCCCTTCCTTATCTGTCAAAATATAATTCATCCTTCAAAACTTAAATGACACCTCCTCCAGGAAGTTTTTCCTGAACGTGCTGTCTCTGTAGCTGGTAAAACTTTTTATTGTTACTTATTATAAAAAATGAATTGTAAGCATTTGTTTACACACGTGTCCGCTATTCAACTGTAAAGTCATTGAGGGCTGGGAATGTGCGTTATTTACTTCTGTAGCCCCAAAACTTAGACACTAGATCTAGCACATAGTAGGTGCCCAATACATATCTGTGGACTGAGTTGATGAATGAATTAATTAATTTTAAAAAATGTTTCAACATCTCTAAGACCGGAAAATAAAGAAGAAATAATGACGTAGATTCAAAAGAAGGGGTTTGTCCGTTGAAAACACTCAGTGAGAGGATCTCTGTCTTTGGGAAAAGGGATTTTGTCTGGAGAAAACTAGGCTGTACTAGGAAGGATAACTAATTCCATGTAGACAGGCAGCCAAGAACAGGCAGTGGCCAAAGTGTTGATGGATGACAGCTGGAAATATGGCTCGTGAACCAACTAAAAATGACACATCAATCTGAGCTGCAAAATAAATCATTGACTCCAAAGATTCTTATTCACTTTAAAATCTCACCCTCCATGAACATTTAATAAGAACACTTCAGATTGTTGTAGCACTTTACCACTTTACACATTCACATACATAACCTCATTTAAACTTCCCAACAACCCTATAAGGACAGCATTATCAACCCTGGTTTAGGATGGAAAAAACTGAGGCTCTAATAAATTCAGTAAATAGTCCAAGGTCACACAGATGATGAGTAGTAGATTCAGAACACAAATAGGCCTTGAGATAATTAAGGGAGATAAAATAAGGAAACCAAAAATATATATAGGGAAAGTAAAGAAAGAAATTCACAGTATATACTTTAAATTTCATTCTGGGGTCTATTAACCTCAAGTTTATTAATCTTTTCTCAGTGATGGTAAAGGAATTGGTCAGAGAAAGAGATGCTCCTAGGCTAAGATCAACTGACTATCTATGATGTACTAGGTATGGTGTAGGTCACTTTACATTTAATACCAACGATATCCTTATATGGTAGATATTATTAGCCACAGTTTAAAAAATTAATTTGCCTGAAGTTCTGTAAAAATGTTGAACCCTGTTCTAATTGACTCTAAAACCAGTGCAACTTAAATAACATTATATAGTTAATTCCTATATGTTGGTTACATTTAAGAAAAATGTTTTATGAAAGAACTACTTGGAATATCTATTATCTTTTTAAGAAAGTAAGACACAAAGTCAGAGGAAGAAAAGAACGGTGATCTGAGCAGGGTTGAAATAATCATGAAAGTCAACCTGGAGGAAAAGTGGGACTTGAATCTTTTTTTTTTTAACATCTTTATTGGAGTATAATTTCTTTACACTGGTGTGTTAGTTTCTGCTGTATAACAAAGTGACTCAGCTATACGTATACATATATCCCCATATCCTCTCCCTCTTGCGTCTCTCTTCAACCCTCCCTATCCCACCACTCTAGGTGGTCACAAAGCACAAAGCTGATCTCCCTGTGCTATGTGGCTGCTTCCTACTAGCTATCTATTTTACATTTGGTAGTGTATATATGTCCATGCCACTCTCTCACTTCGCCCCAGCTTACCTTCCCTCTCCCCGTGTCTGCAAGTCCATTCTCTATGTCTGCGTCTTTATTCCTGCCCTGCCCCTAGGTTCTTCAGAACTTTTTTTTTTTTAGATTCCATATATATGTGTTAGCATATGGTATTGGTTTTTCTCTTTCTGACTTCTCTCTGCATGACAGACTCTAGGTCCACCCACCTCACTAGAAATAACTCAATTTCATTTCTTTTTATGGCTGAGTAATATTCTTTAAAAATTTTTTTAACATCTTTATTAGAGTATAATTGCTTTACAATGGTGTGTTAGTTTCTGCTTTATAAAAAAGTGAATCAGCTATACATATACATATATCCCCATATCTCTTCCCTCTTGCGTCTCCCTCCCATCCTCCCTATCCCACCCCTCTAGGTGGTCACAGAGCACCGAGCTGATCTCCTTGTGCTAAGCAGCTGCTTCCCACTAGCTATCTATTTTACCTTTGGTAGTGTATATATGTCCATGCCACTCTCTCAGTTCGTCCCAGCTTACCCTTCCCATTCCCCATGTCCTCAAGTCCATTCCGTACATCTGCGTCTTTATTCCTATCCTGTCCCTAGGTTCTTCAGAAGCTTTTTTTTTTTTAAGATTCCATATATATGTGTTAGAATACGGTATTTGTTTTTCTCTTTCTGACGTACTTCACTCTATATGACAGACTCTAGGTCCACCCACCTCACTACAAATAACTCAATTTCATTTCTTTTTATGGCTGAGTAATATTCCATTGTATATATGTGCCACATCTTCTTTATTCATTCATCTATCAATGGACACTTAGGTTGCTCCCATGTCCACCCTGATACCAAAGCCAGACAAAGATGTCACAAAGAAAGAAAACTACAGGCCAATATCACTGATGAGCAAAGATGCAAAAGTCCTCAACAAAATACTAGCAAACAGAATCTAACAGCACATTAAAAGGATCATACACCATGATCAAGTGGGGTTTATCCCAGGAATGCAAGGATTCTTCAATATATGCAAATCAATCAATGTGATAAACCATATTAACAAATTGAAGGGGACTTGAATCTTGAGGGATGGGTAAAGTTTGTAGCGCCAGCTAGGCAAGAAGGGCATTCCAGGAAGGGATAACGACATGGTTGAAGGTACTGAGGAGAGCGGCATCTGCTGGAGAGTCAGTAAAGAACCCAAGAGCTTTGGGTGTAATAGTTTGCTACCATCCAAGAAATGCAGTATGTCCTAACCTTCATGGTTTGAGAAATACATTCTGCCCCCTGAAATTTTGGGGTTTGGGAGAAGTTACTTTCCTGGATACTAACAACAACTGAGGGCCTTTCTGGTACAAGGAAATTGAATTGTTGATTGCTGGACTGTGTTATGAAAGGGAGCAAGCCACCGATTATCATCAGCTCCCTGCAGGGTCCTACTGGCACAACAGTGATAACTGGTAAATAGACCCTGAGATAAGAACAAGAGAAGAAATGAGAGATGAGATAAGTAGGCTTCTAAAAAAGATACAAAATAGGTATCTTTCATAGATTAGGTATTTTTTATTGAAAAAGTAATACAGGCACTTCAAACAAAAAGTTTCAAAGAGTACAAAAGGGTATAACAATGAAAGCCAGTCTACTTCTGCACATACAAACATATGTATATATATCGTTTTTTAATCAAAAAAGGAAAGACACGGTATACTCCATTGTGATCCTTACTTTTTCTTTAATCTCAATAAGCTTTGAAAATCATTATATTTTAAACTGAATGAATATTGTTTCAATATATGAATGTACACTATCTGATCCTATAATAATGGACATTTAGCTTCATCCCAATTTTTCACTGGTACAAATAATGCTGCAATGAATTTGTATATGTATACCTTTTCATACTTGTACAAGTATTTTCATAAAATAAACTTCTAAAATGAGAATTTTTGAGTCAAGGATAAATGCATTTTTCATATTCATAGATATTGCAAAATTATGTGCACCCAAGAGGTTGCACCAATTTATAATTTCACCTACAAGGTATGAAATGCTCATGTCTCTACCCTTACCAACACTAGGCATTACTTAGCCTTTGATATTTTCCAATCTGATGGAGGGAAATGATGTTGCATTATCATTTTAACTTATGTTGCTCTAATTATTAGTAAGGTTACACATATTTTTCTGTGCTTATTGGCCATGTGTAGTTGTTTTTCAGTGAACTGTGTATTTATGGCCTTTATTCATTTTTCTATTTATGTGTTTTCTCTTTTATCTATTGATTTGTAAAAGATCTTTACATATTAAATAACAGTCTACTGTGGATCAGGTGTATTGAAGATGTTTCTTCAGAATTGTTTTTCGACTTTATTGTATTTTCATGCAAAAAATACATTTAAAATGTTGTATGTAGTAGATTTATCAAACTTTTTGTTTTCTGGGTTTCGCATCTTCCTTAGAAAGGCCTTTCCACTTCAAGATTGCATATAATTTTTCCATGTCTTTTCCTGATACCTTTACACAATTGCCCCTTCCATTTGACTCCTTGATACTTCTGGAACTTATTTTTGGGTAAGAAGTTGAGAAATCTCTATTCTATGGCATTAGTTTATCGAGAGTAGTGTTGCCAGATTTAGCAAATAAAAATACAGGATGTCCTGTTAAATTTGATTTCAGATGAACAATGAATTTTTTAGTATAATCATATCCTAATTATTGCACAGGACATATTTATCTGATTATTTGTTGTTTATCAGAAATTAAAAATTACTGTGCGTCTTCCGTTTATAGGCAATCCTAACCAAGAAGAAAGTGAGGAGTAGCTTAAAAGTATAAAATAAAGTTGTGTAGATTGATGATTAACACTTTCTGGTCAGTGGGAAGCCCTTAATACAGGCACTTAGACATTGGCTTGAGCAGAGCAATTACAATTCTGGGGTGTGAATTAAATGAGCTTGTTTTGTCTTCTGGGCTTTGGCTTGAAAAATGAAACCTCTTAAATAAAATGCAAGGGGCTCAATGGATTTGAAGGGTTTTTTTGGCTTTCCGACTCTTCTTTAAAAGAAAAATCAGCTTAATAGAAATTGAAAAGATTCTGTTATATTTGTGTCATACTATGACAATTTTGATATATAGGCTTTCTTGTAAGATTAGTGTTTCAAGTTCAAATTATTGGTAAAGTTGCCAAATTGATTTTATCATTTGGAGTTGGTAGGGAAATGTCATTCTTATTAATCACTTTAGATAATGTTTAAGTGGAATTCTTTGTGATTGATTAAGTCTTTTATTTTTTAAGTGACCAAGTGAATTGTATCTGAAATTTGGAATGTCTGTAATTCATGAACATTTGCTTACCTAGTTCTTTACTAAAAATTAACTTTACTTTTAGAACAAGCTCCTTTACTTGCTCCTGTGTTATGTTAAGAAAAGCATTGGGTCTGGAGTTAGAAGACTGATTAAAGACCCAGATCTACATTTTGTTATCTCTGTGCTGTAAAAGTTAAATGGCTTAACATCTTTGATCCACCAATTTCCTCATCTATAAAGTGGGCATAGCAATCCCTATATCATAGCAATTAAGAATGAAATGAGATGCACAGGCAAAGTGCACTGTGCACAGTGCACAGGCATGGCACTTTATAGGTATTCAATAAATGTCCATTTATTTGTCGATACCTAGATATTAAAAATTATATATATTTGGAAAATCATTTCCATTGATGTTTCTCTAGAAAGTGGAATTTTGTTTAGCATGTGATTTCTCTTTAAAGACTGATGAGTTTTCTATTCTCACAAATATGGGGAAAACCAGACAAATACAAAGATCTAATTTTAGAATGCTCAGTATGAAACAAACAAAACCCACAAAATATACAACAACATGTACCAATGGGGTTCCTTCTGTAAATTTACTGAATTGCAATAATATTGTTTGCCTTTGTTTTATAAAAAATAAGATCCTCTTACCTAACTAAGGGGAAAAAACCACCAGCAAGACTTGGGGTGGCGGTGGAGTGAGCCCAGTGACTTTTCTGTTGTGCACCCTTTGAAATAAGCCTATGCTTGGCCACATCAAGTCACAGATGGAGGGCATTTGGTTTCTGCTACTTTTTTTCTCATTGTAAATTTGTCAAGGATTTGTTGTATGCTGTGGAATGGTTAGATGTGGGAAAAGAGTCCAAGCACTGTGGCTGGCCCCAGGATTTCTGGATGAGTATTGATGATATGTAGGAGTAGGAAGGCTGCTGGTGAGAATGTGTGATATCCGAGAGACACCCAGGGAAACGTAATGAAGAACAAGGCTTCCCAGAGACAGGATTTTGAATGATAATCCCATAAACTATCTGTTGTCACTTTCTCCAACATAGGCTGTACTCCCAACTATAGTCAGCAGCCCTGGATAGGAGTTAGAAGACCTGGGTTCTAGTCATTAATTCTCTATGTGTTCTGCAGCAAGTAATTTCAACTTTCTGGGCCTTAGATTCTTCATCTGTAGAACTGAGGTGATATGTGTGTGGGGTGTGGGTGTGGATAGCTTAACTCTCTCCAGGTCTGGTGTAAGAAGAAAATGAGAGAACAGATTTGAGTGTTCTTTGAAAAGGCAAGAAGCGTTATGTAAATACAACTTCAGATATTATTTGTAATCATTTACAGTGATAGCAATGATAATTTGATAATCAAAAGCAACCAGACATTCTTCTTGATTTACATAAAGTGTGAAGATAGCCTTGGGTAGCATCAAAACCTGGGATTTCTTAGGAAACTTTGGGAGCAGCAAACTGTTCCTTCATCACCTCTTCTTTACCTCTTTTCTCCAGTCAGCTAGCTCATGGCCCAGTCTAGGTCAAGGAGTCTCTCTTTTTTAGTACCTCTCATAAGGATATAGTTATCCTCATATCAATAGCTAGATGTATACTAAAGCTCTACTGAGAGGGGACATTATAGAAGTTTAAAACCATTAACTTTTCAATTTAATTTGAAAATAAAACTCTACTTCAAAATGAAGAGTCATCTGACTTAGGACCAATGAAAGGAAAGTCATGTCATCAATCAAATGAAGAGCTTGGACCAACATATTTCCAAAGTTTTCTTCCAGCTTTGATATTTAAACTAAGAGTCCTTGTGACAAAATCTCAGCTACCTTTCCAATCTAATCTCCCCCTGCTCCCAGCCTCTCATTGTAAGCTAAGTAATTTCCTTTGCCTTCCCTTCCCAACCTTGTCCCAGTGCCCTCCCTCAGCATTTTGATGCACTTTCTTCCAAAAGTAATTTTCATCCCTTTCCTTTCCACCTAGCTAAGCCTATCGAGCCTGAGTTATCAATGATGAAAAAAGGGACTATTGACCTGGCAATGTATTAGGTGCTTTATCTATGTAATTTCTAATCCTTACATAAACATTTTGAGGTGCACTTTAGTCTTCCCCATTTACAGGAAAGGAAACTGAAGCTCAGAAAGTTCAAGTAACTTGCTCGAGATCACATAACTAGTGGCAAGGTTAGGGTTTGAGTTAAAATCTGTCAGGCTCCATAGTTGTCCCTTCAAGTTCAAGACCCACCTCCCCTAGGCCCAAAGACCTTCACCTTCCTCAGACACCCTCCAGGTCTTCAAATCAAGCCATACATTTAATACTATCTTGCAGTAGACTTATTTTAGTTCATATCTTCTGTTTCCAATTCCTTTTTGAGTTCCCCAAGAGAAAGGACCATAGCTGATTCAGATCTCTATACCCAGTGGCCAGTTCTGTGATTTGCACACAGAAGGAGCTTAATAAATATTTGTTGATGAGTGGACCTCAGAGTAATTTTCTGTTTAAAACTTGTTTAAGTATTGTTGAATATGTTTTTATCAGTGAAAGGAAACTGTAGCTAAGGTAATTTGTGAGCTAAAGCCATTGTTACCTCTGTTGCTAAGGGAAGTCAGTTACCCTGGGATACTAATTAACTGCAGCTATTGTGGAAATTAAGCCAGCAGCCCACAGCGGGTTCAGAGAGCTGATGGGAGGAGGGAAGCTAGAAGGTGTCAAGTAAGAAAGTATCTTTTCTGATTTCAGGAGAAGAGACTAAGGGAGGGGGTAGCTTGTACACTTTCAGCACCATCACAGCTCTGTGAAGCTTTTCTCTTCCTTAGTGGGCAGTTTGTTCCCTATAATTAGCTCAAACAGTGGAGGCAAGGTGAATAGACAGCCTATGGCTGAGATCAACAGTTTGGTTTTTGCTAACCATTGAGGGATAAGCATCCGGAGGTAGGGGGCTTTGATGTAAAAGCAACTCCAAGTCTGAATAAAAAGTACCTGTTGGAAGAGACTTTTGACTGTAAGTTATGATACCAGTTGAGCTGATGAAGGGAAAGCAAGAGATCTATAAGCAAAGGTAACAGACTCTACCTAGGGCATCTATTGCATTTAAGAGAATTATATACTCTGATGTCTAAATTGGAGTTCAACAGTTTTAATAAAGAGATTTATAATTCTAGAAAACATCTGAACAACATACCCAGAGCTCAAATTTTTGGACTTGGCCTCAAGTTGCTCTAACAGACTAGTTCCATCTAGTGATAGTGTACCTAAATTGCAGTTTGTTTTTCTGAGAAAATGAAAACGTGGCCTTTCTAAGCGGCCACTACAGCACTGAAGTCATGAAATTATTCAACAGCTGAGCATTGGCTTCAGGAGAGGCCCAGGGCTAGGGATGGTGACGCATGTCTGGGGAAGGGAAAGTGAGTGCTTTGCATATTGGCTAAGTGAGACAATAATAAAATTTAGGATTAACAGCAGGAGGTGAGAGCAACAGGCCTCCAAGGAGCATATAAAATAATATTTAGAGACCAAAGCAGGTGGGATTAACTCCTTCCCTACTGACTCATGCTGTTAAAAGATCTGTACAAGAGCTCTGCTAAGTGAGAGAGCCACAAGAAGGTGAGAGGAAAAAAAATTCCAGGGCGGATTCTGACCAGAAGGACAAGAAAACACAATGAAATCCAGCAGCAACATGGTACCCCTCCTTTTAATGAAGTAAATTTGATAAGGTAATTGTCCAAGTTCACCAGAGTGACACAGAGTTTTTCTTAACTCCACACTCACACAGCCAAATGCATGCTGAGTTAAACACCTTCCACTCTGAGCATCCAAAGCATGATGGACGAAGGTACAGGTCTGACAGTCCTCAACCTGGGCTATTCTGTACTAGGAATCAGTGGAGCAACCACACCCTTTAACGCCAGAGATGTGGAAATAGCTGGGATGGATCAGGCCTTCTGTATTTCAAATAAAGGTGAGTTTCAGACCTCATCCTGTGGGCAGAGTTCACCAAGCTCACCGGTCTGCAAGAGTAGGCTTTGGGCTGCTGCACTCATATCTGGGGACCTAGACCCTGAAAACATTCTCCAGACTTCACAAACATTTTCCTCTCCCATGGGTAGATATAGCTCCACCGGAGGCACAGATGTTTACCCACCTAGTATCCCCCACCTCCACATCATTCTCTTTACGGCTACAGCTTCCTGCTCATGCTCAGATTCCACCTCCAACCCATCTCTGGAACAGCCAGTGAGCACCTGTGGCCCTCCTGCTGTGTCCCAAGTATTTGATCATTCTATAAAACCCAAGCTTCTAGTGAATACACTGATTTCAAAGTGTACCTTCCAGGTTCCTCCTATGTTACAGAGGGTAGAGTGTGGAGGAGTAAGGTTCTGGAGTCTTAACAAAATTTCTCCATTTTGTTCTGATTCGGCAGATTAGCAGACAGACAAGACCCTGGACAGGATTTTGCCCCAGCACTTTCAGTTCCACCTCCTCTAAAAAATTTTCCCAGTTTTATCAGCTTTCTTTGATCTTCTACTCCTTTTGAATTCCTGTAATATAAAATCAAGGATTGTAGGCTTTTAAAAGATTTCAGAAACCAGTCAGTAAATGGTTACCTGGAGCAGAAATCCCTTTCATAGGACCCAACACACTTCATCTGACATTGGCCTGACTACCCCTTCTCACTTTTCATAAAACACAGAATCTACCATCTTACCAGGCAGTTATTACAACCTCCATCACTTCCATTAATAGCCCTAGTAGCCAAAAAGATCTCCTCCATCCCACTGATCTCAAATTTCCCATTGTTATAGCCTGAACCCACCGGAGGGAATTGGTAACATTTAAACAAGAACTGTTTTAAACTTTTTCAAAGATTTCTGTTTAAAAAGTATCTTGCTTTGAAAGTGATGCTGTCTCCTACAAAAAACAGTTGGTAGAAATTCTTTTGCTAAAGCAGTTTGTAGTCGTTCCCCTGGGTGTGTGTCTTCTATTAAAGCAATGATCTCAGAATCCTTGCTACAAAAGCCCGAACAAAATGCTAAATCCCTTCAAACATCCCTGGACAGGCAGATATATTGGTGGTCAGCTGCAGAGGGCAGCTTGGAAACTGAAGTCAATCTGCTTTAGCCTCTGTGCTTTAGCAGCATTTTCTTAAATTGCTCTTCCCTGTTGCTGGTTGTTATAAGGCGCCTTCTGTTGAAAGGGAAATTTGTGCATGTAAACCCCAAGAAACACCTAACACAGATCCCTGGAATCATAAATTCACATCAAAGGGGGGAACAGAAAGGAGAAAAATTTGTAGATGGAAAGAATTCCCCCTTTTACCTTGCAAAAGTCATCAGGTAGGACCTTGACTTAAGCTGGAACAAAATAATGATTCATTTATCAGGATTGAAGTGAAAACTCCTGAGAGCCAGAAGGGATTCCTTGGGGAGAGAAAAGGGATGGTGACTGCCATGTTGCATAACTCCAGGGGGCACCACTGAACAAGTGGAAGGATGTGGAGAAGGCTCCAAAGAATGGTCCCCTGGTAGCAAATGAAACAGGTGGCTTAGAGGAGGTCTAGGAAACAGGTTGAAACCAGAGTAGGATAGCAAGTGGCTCTGGATAATAAAATCAGATATCATTGAGAGTGTAGGTATCTGTATGGAGCTCTAGCTCTGCAGGAGTCTAGGCAAGTGAATCCAGCAGAGGACAGAAAAAGCCAGCCCAATTCCAGGTACTGATACATTGCTAGGGAAGGTAGAGGTGTTAATTAATAGAGGGTCAACATGGGAACTTGGGGCACCAGGCTATAAGTCTGACTTATAACAGGAGAGACAGGAAAGTAAAGCAAGACTGGAATGGAAGAACTGAAATTGCTGCTAGGATTTCTGCTAGAAGTAGCAACAGTTCAGAAAAGAGTGAAGGAGAGTTTGCAGTTGGGGAATTTAGTTGCCTGCACTGGAGGAGCTGTAAAAGGCCCAGGAGTTGGGAGCTTACTAGTCTAACCCTAAATGTATTCCTCGAAATCCTGTTCTGCTTCACACAAACAAATTTGAAAACCTGGACTTTTAAATTTTATTTTCTACAACAATAAAAATTACCAAAACTTACTCCCAGGACACATAGATAGAAAATATAACCAAACAAATTACCATATAAGAAACTGAGAAAATTGTCAAAGAGCAATTCTTCCCCAAAAGCACCAGGCCCAAAATTATTTCATGGGTAAATTCTACCAGATTTTTTTAAAATACATTAAAAAAAATTTTAGGACACTTAAATTTACCAAAAATTTGCAGAGACAGGACAGAGAGTTCCAAAATACCCCATACCATTCTTCCCTTATTTTTAGTATCTTACATTAGTATTGTATATTTGTTAACGAAACAATATTGATACATTACTAATTAAAGTCCATATTTTATTCAGATTTACTAGTTTTCACCTGATGTCCTTTTTCTGTCCCATGATATCCCAGCCAGGATACCACATTACATATAGTCACTATGTCTCCTTAAGTTCCTCTTGGCTGTGGTGGTTTCTCAGACTTTCCTTGTTTTTGATGGTCTTGGCTGTTTGGAGGAGTACATGTCAAGTATATCGTAGAATATCCCTGAATTGGGATTTCTCTGAAGTTTTCCTCATGATTAGACTGGGTTTACAGACTTTGGGGAAGAAGACCATAGAGGTAAAGTGCCATTCAAGTCATGTCATATTAAGTGAGCATGTTATCATCATGACTTATCACTGTAGATATTAACCTTGATTACCTGGCCAAGGTAGTATTTGTCTGGTTTCTCTACTGCAAAGTTAGTCCTCTCACTCCCACCTTTTCATACTATACTCTTTGGAAGGAAGTCACTATGTGTAGCCCATGCTTAAGGAGTGAGGAATATCCTGAGGGTGAAGTGTCTATTGAAATTATTCGGAATTCTTCTGCACAGACGATCTATAATCTCTCCCTCATACAATGATTTAGTCAATCATTTATTTACATGATATTTATTTCATGGATATCTACTTCAAATTTTGGGTTATAATCCAATACTATTTTATTTTGCTGTTAAATTATTCCAGCTTTGGCCATTGGGAGCTCTTTTAGTTAGGTTCTTTGTCCATTTGACATACTTCCATTATTTTAGGGATTTTTTTTTCATGCTTTCCTACTTTCTGGCACTAGAAGCTTTAAGTTCATTTTGTAAATTCCTGCCCCAGTCCTAGAATCTGCAGTTTCTCCAAGGAACCCTGATTCCTTTTACTGGAGAACAGTATTAAAAACCAATGTCTGGGTGGTAGGTGTGCTTGTTGCTACAGGAGTGTCATTGCTTCTAGGCCCTCTCACCTGAAAGAGAAAGCAAATATATGTATGTATACTGACCTGTGTATGTACACATATCTATAAATATTTCTATATGTAACCATCTGTAACTAAACAAAACATGAGTGCATATCAATGTCTCCGACTCTAATTCATTAGTACATGGATCACTCCAGCCTCTTTTACTTGCTTTTCTGTAAATTTCCACTCCAGTGGTGAGAAACCTGTTTAGCACTATCCACCATCCATTTAATTAATTGTTGAATGCCGGCATACATGTATAACAATGATCAGAATTCATAACCTGTACTCCCATGAGACAAAACTTTACTAACTAAAATACAAGGCTTATGTACATTTCCTTTTGCCTTTAGTCTTACAGATTCCACTCATTTCCAAACTTACTTATGTCAGCCTCTTTTTCCCACACTCCTTTCAGTGAAGTTGTTTCATATATTGATAATAGGTTTAGACTCTCTTGTCATAGTCTGCATTCTTTTCTGTGAACCTCTGACCTCCTAAATGAGTTTTTCATTTGCATACATTAAGATTCACTCTGTGTCATAAAGTTTTATAGGTTTTGACAAATGCACAGTGTCATGTATCCACCATTACAGTATCACACAAAATAGTTTCACCACCTTTATAAATCCCCTGTGCTTCACCTGTTAACACTCTCCATGGTCTTTCCCTATGTCCCCAGAAACCCTGCCAAATACTGATCTTTTAAACATTTATACTTTTGCCTTTTCCAGAATGTCATATAGCTGGAATCACACAATATGTAGACTTTCCAGATGGGCATTTTTTTACTTAGAAAATATGCATTTAAGATTCATCTATGTGCTTTTGTGGCTTGATATCTCATTTCTTTTTACAGCTGAATAATATTCCATTGTATGAATGTACCACTGTTTATCCATTCACTTACTGAAGGATATGTAAGTATCTTGCAATTTTTAGCAATTGTGAATAATCTGACTTCTTTCAAGGTTTTCTTTGTCTTTGGTTTTCTGAAGTTTTAATATGATATGTCTAGGTGTAGGTTTATTTGTTTGTTTTGACATTTCTTCTGCTTGGTATTCTCTGAATTCCTGGATCTGTCCTTTGTGTCTGTCATATATTTTGGAAAGGTCTCTGCTATCACTTCAAATTGCTTCTTCTTTTCCATTCTCTTTTCTCCTTCTGGTATTCCAATTGTGCCTATGTTACACCCTTTGAAATTGTCCCACAGTTCTTGTATGCTCTGTTCTGTTTTTAAATCTTTTTTTCTCTCCTTTCATTTCAGTTTAGGAAGTTTCTACTGACCTGTCTTCAAGCTAACTGATTCTTTCCTCAGTTTTAGTCTATGAATGAGATTATCAAAGTAATTCTTTATCTCTGCTACAGTGTTTTTTCATTTCTAGCATTTCCTTTTGATTCTTTTTTAGAATTTCTTTCTGATTATATTACCTATCTATTTTTGCATGTTGTCTATTTTTTCCATTTAAGTCCTTAGCATATTAATGCATAGTTATTTTAAATTCCCTGTCTGGTAATTCCAACATTTGTACCATATCTGAGTCTGGCTCTGATGCTTGATTTGTCTCTTTGGACTGTGTATTTCCTTGACTTTCAGCATGTCATGCAATTTTTTGTTGAAAGCCAGACATGTTGTAGCAGGTAATAAGAACTGAGGTATATTAGTAAAATTATTTATGTTAATCTGCCTAGGAGTTGGACTGAATTTTATGGTTGCTGTAGGTATAGGTGCCAGAGGCCTCACATTCCTCCAGTGTCCTTGTTTTTGTCTCCTCCGTTGATTTGAGGTTTCCATAAGTACTCTTCCTCAGGGAGAGTCTGTGATTTGCAGCTCTTTCAGATGTAATCTACTGTTATTATACTGGCACCTTTTTGGTATGGTGGTAAGGTATAGGGAAAGGGGTTGTATAGTGTTGTATACTCTTACTATTAAATTTCAGTCTTCTAGTGGGTCTGTTCTCTAGGCTGTGACCTTCACAAGTGTTTCTTCAGTGGTATAGCTTCCCTCTGTTTGGTGAGACAGGAACGTTAGAAGGGACTGGAGTGATGGAAATGCCATTCTCCCAGCTGGTATAAGGCTCCAGTAAAGTATTATGCCTTGTACAGCAGGCATTTGTTATGGAGAATGCTCACAGCATATTTCATAAGGATTACTTTTCCCCTCCCCCAGTCACAACCACAAGGGGATCTTTCTCAGTTCTTCACCTTAAAAATCTATTGGGGTTCCTGTAAGTTAAATCCATAAAAGTGTGGCCCCCCCAGGAGTTTCTTACTTTCGAACTAGAACATACTGGTCCAAACTTACCCTCAATCAATTTGTCAAAATTACCATTTAAGTATTCCTACCAATGTATGGCTCTAGCAGCTTCTACTCCAGGTAAGTAGATCTGGACTTTGACTCTGAATTCACCTGTTTCTCCAGATTTTGGGGTGGCAGTTTGCCTTGAAACCTCAGTTTTCTGATGCGTCTCAGAAGAGTCAGTGGTTTTCAGTTTATTCAGCTATTTCTTGTTGTTAGGACAGAAGTGATGACTTCCAAGCTCTTTACATATTGGAGCTAAAACTGGAAGTCTCCAATTCTATCAGATTTTAAAGAAACAAAGTACGTTAATGCTGTTTAACGTGCTATAGAGCAAGAGAGAGAAGAAAAGTTTCCAAACAGATACAAAAAACCTGATAAAAGAAAAC
Source organism: Delphinus delphis (assembly GCF_949987515.2). Taxonomy (NCBI): domain Eukaryota; kingdom Metazoa; phylum Chordata; class Mammalia; order Artiodactyla; family Delphinidae; genus Delphinus; species Delphinus delphis. The sequence goes on along the minus strand of NC_082704.1, from coordinate 16,764,704 downwards.
TATAATCAATTGCCAATTCTTAACACCAATGGAAAAAAAAAACAAATTAAATGTCAACAATTAGAAGCCATCAGTCCATTAAAAGAAAAATACACCAAAACAGTGAGTTTAAACCAGAAATGCAAGGAAGATTCAATATTAGGAAATCTATTAATAAAGTTAAACATGCAAATTTGTCAAAGAAAAATCTTATAATCATTTCCAAATACAACATGTCTTTTTATAAAATTCAATGGCCATGCCTGATTAATAAAAGCAAACTATTAATAAAACAGGACAAAATGAACAGAAGAATAATAATAAAGAAATAAAGTGAGAATGAGAAAATAACTAGCATATTGCTAAATGGTATAGTGATACTAGAAGTGTTACTATTTGTCAGAAATAAGGCAGAGACGTCTACTATTATCTCTATTACTTAACATTATTTGAGAACTTTCTAGAGCAAATAGCTAAGAGTGAGAAGAAAGAGACATCAACTTTGAAAAGGAGGAGTTAATTTTTTTTAATTTTCCACAGATGATATGACTGTATACCTTAAATCAACAACACAAATACATGTAAATTATTAAAAACCGTAAGAACATCCTTCTTCCTTTTCTTTTCCCTTCTCTTGGAGATGGTTTGGCTGAGATTTAGAATGTGACAAGGCTGAGGAGCCAGTGGGCTGAGGAAATCACCAGCCAGGAAATTGATTACATATAAGAATATTGAACATATCAGTAAACATATAGAGAATAATGAGAGCTAGGTATCTCACTGTCGGAGAAGGGATTTACAAATATGGAAAGGGGAAGGCTAGAAAGAGTCCTGGGATGTTGGATTTGAATTGGAGATATTGATGTGTATTAATCACAGGCATACACAGAAAAATAAATATAGATGTATGTGGGGGGTGAGTGTATTGTGTACACACACGAACACATATGTACAAAAATATTTCCTAGCTCTGTATACTAGAGGGCACTGAATGCACAGATCTTGGTTTATAATTATCACCCTTATTTAAAAGGAACCAAGGCTCCTTGGAAAATGACCGATTATGGGACCAGAGCAGGAAAAGTACAAGATGATCCTGGAACATCTTATTGTATTTGACACATAAGGAGGCAATCAAAGAATTAAGGGGATGTGTCAAAAGGACACTGGATCAATCCTGAAAGGATTCCCACTAGCCAAATATAGGATAATTTGAGTATCAAATAATGATAGTGAACGACTACAACCAAATAAATATAGGAATCCATAAGTCCATATAAATACAAAAGATTAATGAGTTTTTAAAAAGGAGGAGAAATAAAAGTTCTTCATTAGAGTAGAATGTAAGCTAATAAATGCATAAGGAATAATGTAAAGAGAAAATCATCATTTGAGAATTACCATAGTAGCAGGTAAGTTAGGCAGGAATCATCAAGGCAAGTTAGTGGGTGTTTGATTGAAGAACGGGACAGTGGAATAGCCTCAGAGTATCTCCTCAAAAAAGGCAAAAATTATAAGGGAAAAAATGATGACTCTAAAATGCAGAAACTGGAAGACACCATCTTATGCAAGTAAAGAAGATTACCATCATCACTGGTGGAACAGAATTGCCATCATTGCCCCTTGACACACTGTTTAAAGCATATTATCATTTCTGTGTTCTTTCTGCCAGGGTTGCATGGCTTGAGTTTGAACAGGAGTAATTACCAAATAGACCCAGGTTGAGGGACGTCATACAAAATGGAAGACGTGTATTTACTAAACTGTCAAGGTCATGAAAACAAGAAAAGATTGAGAAAATGTTCTAGACTGCGGAGAATGTAAATAAATGAAGACTAAAAGTAACATGTGATCCTGGATTGCATCTTGGACCAGAAAATAAAAAGGCATAGCTGTACACTTGGCAAATTGAATAGGATCTGTAATTTGGATGGTAGTGCTGTATCAATGTTGATTTGTTGATTTTGATACTCTTATTTCCGACTATGAGAGATAACATCCTTCCTTTTGTGAAGTACACACTGGAGTATTTTGGGATGATAAGGAATATATCTGAACATTGTTATCAAACCAATTGGTTTATAAAAAAGAGTAATGGGAGACGAGGGGAAGATGGTGGAAGAGTAAGACGTGGAGATCACCTTCCTCCCCATAGATAAACCAGGAATACATCTACACGTGGAAAAACTCCTACAGAACACCTACTGAAGGCTGGCAGAGGACCTCAAACCTCCCAAAAGACAAGAAAGTCCCCACGTACCTGGGTAGGGCAAAAGAAAAAAGAATAAACAGAGACAAAAGAATAGGGATGGGACCTGCACCAGTGGGAGGGAGGAAAGGTTTCCACACACTAGGAAGCCTCTTCGCAGGTGGAGACTGCTGGTGGCAGAGGTGGAAGCTACGGAGCCGCGAAGGAGAGCACAGCAACAGGGGTGCGGAGGGCAAAGCGGTGAGGATCGGTGCCGACCAGCACTCACCAGCCCGAGAGGCTTGTCTGCTCACCTGCCGGGGTGGGCGGGGCTGGGAGCTGAGGCTCAGGGCTTTGGTAAAATCGCAGGGAGAGGACTGGGCTTGGCGCGTGAACACAGCCTGCAGGGGTTAGTGCACCATGGGTAGGCGGGAGGGAGTCCGGGAAAGAGTCTGGAGCGGCCGAGAGGCAAAAGACTTTGTCTTCCCTCTTTGTTTCCTGGTGCGCGAGGAGAGGGGATTAAGAGCGCTGCTTAAAGGAGCTGCAGAGACGGGCGCGAGCCGCGACTATCAGTGTGGACCCCAGAGACGGGCATGAGACGCTAAGGCTGCTGCTGCCGCCCCCAAGAAGCCTGTGTGCGAGCACAGGTTACTATCCACACACCTCGTCCGGGGAGCCTGTCCAGCCCGCCACTGCCAGGGTCCCGGGATCCAGGGACAACTTCCCCGGGAGAACACACAGCGCGCCTCAGGCTGGTGCAATGTCACGCCGGCCTCTGCCGCCGCAGGCTCGCCCTGCACTCCGTGCCCCTCTCTTCCCCCAGCCTGAGTGAGCCAAAGCCCTCGAAGCAGCTGCTCCTTTAACCCCGTCCTGTCTGAGCAAAGAACAGGCGCCCTCCGGCGACCTACATGCAGAGGCGGGGCCAAATCCAAAGTTGAGCCTCTGGGAGCTGTGAGAACAAAGAAGACAAAGGGAAATCTCTCCCAGCAGCCTCAGGAGCAGCAGATTAAATCTCCACAGTCAACTTGATGGACCCTGCATCTGTGGAATACCTGAATAGACAACGAATCATCCCAAATTGAGGAGGTGGACATTGAGAGCAAGATTTATTATTGTTTCCCCTTTTCCTCTTTTTGTGAGTGTGTATGTGTATGCTTCTGTGGGAGGCTTTGTCTGTATAGCTTTGCTTTCACCATTTGTCCTAGGGTTCTATCCGTCCATTGGTTTTTTTACTCAAAAAATTTTTTTTCTTATTATTTTTTATTTTAATAACTTTATTTTATTTTATCTTACTTTATTTTCTTCTATCCCCTTCCTTCCTTCCTCCCGCCCTCTCTCCCTCCGTCCCTCTCTCTCTCCCTTCCTTCCTTCCTTCTTTCTTTTCTTTCTCCCTTTCTCCCTTTCTCCCTTTCTCTCTTTCTTTCTCTCTTTCTCTCTTTCTTTCTTTCTCCTTTACTCCCTTTCATTCTGAGCCGTGTGGATGAAAGGCGCTTGGTGCTCCAGCCAGGAGTCAGTGCTGTGCCTCTGAGGTGGGAGAGCCAACTTCAGGACACTGGTCCACAAGAGACCTCCCAGCTCCACGTAATATCAAACGGCGAAAATCTCCCAGAGATCTCCATCTCAACACCAGCATCCAGCTTCACTCAACGACCAGCAAGCTACAGTGCTGGACACCCTATGCCAAACAACTAGCAAGACAGGAACACAACCCCACCCATTAGCAGAGGCTGCCTAAAATCGTAAGTCCACAGACACGCCAAACACACCACCAGACGTGCACCTGCCCACCAGAAAGACAAAATCCAGCCTCATCCACCAGAACACAGGCACTAGTCCCCTCCACCAGGAAGCCTACACAACCCACTGAACCAACTTTAGCCACTAGGGACAAACACCAAAAACAATGGGAACTATGAACCTGCAGCCTGCAAAAAGGAGACCCCAAACACAGTAAGATAAGCAAAATGTGAAGACAGAAAAACACACAGCAGATGAAGGAGCAAGATAAAAACCCACCAGACCTAACACATGAAGAGGAAATAGGCAGTCTACCTGAAAAACAATTCAGAATAATGATAGTAAAGATGATCCAAAATCTTGGAAATAGAATAGAGGAAATGCAAGAAACATTTAACAAGGACCTAGAAGAACTAAAGATGAAACAAGCAACGATGAACAACACAATAAGTGAAATTAACAATACTCTAGATGGAATCAATAGCAGAATAACTGAGGCAGAAGAATGGATAAGTGACCTGGAAGACAAAATAGTGGAAATAACTACTGCAGAGAAAAATAAAGAAAAAAGAATGAAAAGAACTGAGGACAGTCTCAGAGACCTCTGGGACAACATTAAATGCACCAACATTCGAATTATAGGAGTCCCAGAAGAAGAAGAGAAAAAAGAAAGGGACTGAGAAAATATTTGAAGAGATTATAGTTGAAAACTCCCCTAATATGGGAAAGGAAATAGTTAATCAAGTCCAGGAAGCAAAAACAGACCCATACAGGATAAATCTAAGGAGAAATAGGCCAAGACACATATTAATCCAACTGTCAAAAATTAAATACAAAGAAAACATATTAAAAGCAGCAAGGAAGAAACAACAAATAACACACAAGGGAATACCCATAAGGTTAACAGCTGAACTTTCAGCAGAAACTCTGCAAACCAGAAGGGACTGACAGGACATATTTAAAGTGATGAAGGAGAAAAACCTACAACCGAGATTACTCTACCCAGCAAGGATCTCATTCAGATTTGATGGAGAAATTAAAAACTTTACAGACAAGCAACAGCTGAGAGAGTTCAGCACCACCAAACCAGCTTCACAACAAATGCTAAAGGAACTTCTCTAGGCAAGAAACACAAAACAAGGAAAAGACCTACAATAACAAACCCAAAACAATTAAGAAAATGGGAACAGGACCATACATATCAATAATTACCTTAAATGTAAATGGACTAAATGCTCCCACCAAAAGACACAGATTGGCTGAATGGATACAAAATCAAGACCCATATATGTGCTGTCTACAAGAGACCCACTTCAGACCTAGAGACACAAAGTGAGGGGATGGAAAAAGATATTCCATGCAAATGGAAATCAAAAGAAATCTGGAGTAGCAATACTTGTATCAGACAAAATAGACTTTAAAATAAAGACTATTAGAAGAGACAACGAGGGACACTACATAACGATCAAGGGATCGATCCAAGAAGAAGATATAACAATTGTAAATATTTATGCACCCAACATAGGAGCACCTCAATACATAAGGCAAATACTAACAGCCATAAAAGGGGAAATCGACAGTAACACATTCATAGTATGGGACTTCAACACCCCACTTTCACCAATGGACAGATCATCCAAAATGAAAATAAATAAGGAAACACAAGCTTTAAATTGTACATTAAACAAGATGGACTTAATTGATATTTATAGGACATTCCATCCAAAAACAACAGAATACACATTTTTCTCAAGTGCTCATGCAACATTCTCCAGGATAGATCATATATTGGGTCACAAATCAAGCCTTGATAAATTTAAGAAAATTGAAATTGTATCAAGTATCTTTCCAGACCACAATGCTGAGACTAGATATCAATTACAGGAAAAGATTTGTAAAAAAACCCACAAACACATGGAGGCTAAACAATACACTATTTAATAATGAAGTGGTCACTGAAGAAATCAAAGAGGAAATCAAAAACTACCTAGAAAAAAATGACAATGTAGACACGACGACCCAAAACCTATGGGATGCAGCAAAAGCAGTTCTAAGAGGGAAGTTTATAGCAATACAATCCTACCTTAAGAAACAGGAAATATCTTGAATAAACAACCTAACCTTGCACCTAAAGCAATTAGAGAGGAAAAAGGAAAAAACCCCCAAAGTTAGCAGAAGTAAAGAAATCATAAAAATCAGATCAGAAATAAATGAATAAGAAATGAAAAATGATAGCAAAGATCAATAAAACTAAAAGCTGGTTCTTTGAGAAGATAAACAAAATTGATAAACCATTAGCCAGACTCATCAAGGAAAAAACGGAGAAGACTCAAATCAATAGAATTAGAAATGAAAAAGGAGAAGTAACAACTGACACTGCAGAAACACAAAAGATCATGAGAGATTACTACAAGCAACTCTATGCCAATAAAATGGACAACCTGGAAGAAATGGACAAATTCTCAGAAATGCACAACCTGCAAAGACAGAATCAGGAAGAAATATAAAATATAAACAGACCAATCACAAGCACTAAAATTGAAACTGTGATTAAAAATCTTCCAACAAACAAAAGCCCAGGACGAGACGGCTTCACAGGCGAATTCTATCAAACATTAAGAGAAGACCTAACACCTATCCTTCTCAAACTCTTCCAAAATATAGCAGAGGGAGGAACACACCCAGACTCATTCTATGAGGCTACCATCACCTTGATACCAAAACCAGACAAGGATGTCACAACGAAAGAAAACTACAGGGCAATATCACTGATGAACATAGATGTAAAAATCCTCAACAAAATACTAGCAAACAGAATCCAACAGCACATTAAAAGGATCATACACCATGATCAAGTGGGGTTTATCCCAGGATGCAAGGACTCTTCAATATATGCACATTAATCAATGTGATACACCATATTAACAAACTGAAGGAGAAAAACCATACGATCATCTCAATAGATGCAGAGAAAGCTTTTGACAAAATTCAACACCCATTATGATGAAACCCCTGCAGAAAGTAGGCATAGAGGGAACTTTCCTTAACCTAATAAAGGCTGTATATGACAAACCCAAAGCCAACATCCTCAATGGTGAAAAACTGAAACCATTTCCACTAAGATCAGGAACAAGACAAGGTTGCCCACTCTCACCACTCTTATTCAACATAGTTTTCGAAATTTTTAGCCACAGCAATCAGAGAAGAAATGGAAATAAAAGGAATCCAAATCGGAAAAGAAGTAAAGCTGTCACTGTTTGCAGATGACATGACACAATACATAGAGAATCCTAAAGATGCTACCAGAAAACTACTAGAGCTAATCAATGAATTTGGTAAAGTGGCAGGATACAAAATTAATGCACAGAAATCTCTGGCATTCCTATACACTAATGATGAAAATCTGAAAGTGAAATCAAGAAAACACTCCCATTTACTATTGCAACAAAAAGAATAAAATATCTAAGAATAAACCTACCTAAGGAGACAAAAGACCTATATGCAGAAAATTATAAGACACTGATGAAAGAAATCAAAGATGACACAAATAGATGGAGAGATATACCATGTTCTTGGACTGGAAGAATCAACATTGTGAAAATGATTATACTACCCAAAGCAATCTACAGATTCAGTGCAATCCCTATCAAACTACCACTGGCATTTTTCACAGAACTAGAACAAAAAATTTCACAATTTGTATGGAAACACAAAAGACCCCGAATAGCCAAAGCAATCTTGAGAACGAAAAATGGAGCTGGAGGAATCAGGCTCCCTGACTTCAGACTATACTCCAAGCTACAGTAATCAAGACCGTATGGTACTGGCACAAAAACAGAAATATAGATCAATGGAACAGGATAGAAAGCCCAGAGATAAACCCACGCACATATGGTCACCTTATCTTTGATAAAGGAGGCAGGGATGTACAGTGGAGAAAGGACAGCCTCTTCACTAAGTGGTGCTGGGAAAACTGGACAGGTACATGTAAAAGTTTGCGATTAGATCACTCCCAAACACCATACACAAAAATAAGCTCAAAATGGATTAAAGACCTAAATGTAAGGCCAGAAACTATCAAACTCTTAGAGGAAAACATAGGCAGAACACTGTATGAAAATCACAGCAATATCCTTTTTGACCCACCTCCTAGAGAAATGGAAATAAAAACATAAATAAACAAATGGGACCTAATGAAACTTCAAAGCTTTTGCACAGCAAAGGAAACCATAAACAAGACCAAAAGACAGCCCTCAGAATGGGAGAAAATATTTGCAAATGAAGCAACTGACAAAGGATTAATCTCCAAAATTTATAAGCAGCTCATGCAGCTCAATAACAAAAAACAAACAACCCAATCCAAAAATGGGCAGAAGACCTAAATAGACATTTCTCCAAAGAAGATATACAGACTGCCAACAAACACATGAAAGAATGTTCAACATCATTAATCATTAGAGAAATGCAAATCAAAACTACAATGAGATATCATCTCACACCAGTCAGAATGGCCATCATCAAAAAATCTAGAAACAATAAATGCTGGAGAGGGTGTGGAGAAAAGGGAACACTCTTGCAGTGCTGGTAGGAATGTGAATTGGTATAGCCACTATGGAGAACAGTATGGAGGTTCCTTAAAAAACTACAAATAGAAGTACCATATGACCCAGAAATCCCACTACTGGGCATATACCCTGAGAAAAGCATAATTCAAAAAGAGTCATGTACCAACATGTTCATTGCAGCTCTATTTACAATAGCCCGGACATGGAAACAACCTAAGTGTCCATCATCGGATGAATAGATAAAAAGATCTGGCACATATATACAATGGAATATTACTCAGCCATAAAAAGAAACAAAATTGAGCTATCTGTAATGAGGTGGATGGACCCAGAGTCTGTCATACAGAGTGAAGTAAGTCAGAAAGAGAAAACCAAATATTGTATGCTAACACATATATATGGAATTTAAGAAAAAAAATGTCATGAAGAACCTAGGGGTAAGACAGGAATAAAGACACAGACCTACTAGAGAATGGACTTGAGGATATGGGGAGGGGGAAGGGTAAGCTGTGACAAAGCGAGAGAGTGGCATGGACATATATACACTACCAAATGTAAAATAGATAGCTAGTGGGAAGCAGCCGCATAGCACAGGGAGATCAGCTCGTTGCTTTGTGACCACCTAGAAGAGTGGGATAGGGAGGGTGGGAGGGCGGGAGACACAAGAGGGAAGAGATATGGGAACATATATATAATTGATTCACTTTGTTATAAAGGAGAAACTAACACACCATTGTAAGGCAATTATACTCCAATAAAGTTTTAAAAAAAAGAGTAATAAAAAAAGAGTAATGATTGTGTGTGTGTTCATGTGTGTGGGTGTGTTTGTCTACAGAGAAAGGGAGAAATGGAACCAGCATGCTAAAATGTTAGCCATTGAGTAATATGGGTGAAGGAGATACAGGAGTTCTTTGTCCTTTCAACTTATTAGTAAGGTTGAACTATTTCACAAAAATACTGAATCACCATGCTGTACTCCTGAAACTAACACAATATTATAAATCAACTATACTTCAATTTTTAAAAAAAGAAATGAAAAAATAAATCCACCATGCAACTTTGTAATTTAGACCTGAGGTCTTTAAAAGAAATATTGTATAAGATAGAAAAAAATAAGAGCTATAAATATTGCTAAATCACCTTTTCTAAAGCAGAGAAAGTATTATCAAGCATTCTGTATTAAGATTTATATTGTACAAAATTAATCCAAACTTATATTTACTTATTAATAAACATATTTTATTCTTTAAAAAATAGGAGAGATCAATAAGACCAACAACACAAAAATAAAATTAAAAATGCAAGTGTTCATATGTAAACACATTTTTAAATTTTTTAATTTTTTTAAACACATTTTTAAAATGCCATGAAATAAACATAACATTTACAATTGCAACTATAAGAGCAAATAAACAAAAAAAAGAAAAACAAATGTCATATATTAATGCATATATGTGGAATCTGAAAAAATTGGTAGAGACAATCTTATTTACAGAACAAAAATAGAGACACAGACGTGGAGAACAAACGTATGGATACCAAGGGGGAAACGGGTGGAGTGGGATGAACTGGGAGATTGGGATTGACATATACACTACTGATACTATGTATAAAATAAGAAATTAATGAGAAGCTACTGTATAGCACAGGGAACTCAACTCAATGCTGTGGTGACCTAAATGAGAAGGAAATCCAAAAAGAGGAAATATATGTATACATATAGCCGATTCACTTTGCTGTACAGTATAAACTAACACAATATTGTAAAGCAGCTATAATCCAATAAAAAATAAAAAATAAATGCTATTGAATAAATAGAGCATAGCAATTTAAAAATGTAAACATATACTATATTTTGAAAAATTATATCCTTTGCAGCTATTTAAACATATAATGAAAAATTCTAGATGTCAAGTTAAAATTTTTAAAACCACTAACTTACAGTTTTTTCTATTCTCTCCTTTGTACTATAACTATTTGTTTTCAAACTTTATCCCCTTTATGAGTATGCAGGTGAGTGAGGATAGGGATCACGTTTTCTAAGCTTTGTATCTTTTACAAAACTTTAATAAAGTGTTTTGTTCATAAAAAAGAAGTAGACTCTAAGAATAGACATAACTAGAAATGTATAGGGAGCACATAAAGAAAATATAAAACATTGCATTGGGTCATAAAAGTTAAATGAATGGGATGACATACTTTGTTGTTTAAATTCACCTATAATGTTAGCATGATCCTATTATAACGCTAACAGGAATTTTTTTAACTTTATTTTTTAGAGCATTTTTAAGTTTATGACATTTACAACATTGGGAGGTAGTTATAGAAATTTCCCAGATACCCCTTGCCTCCACACATGCATACCTGACACCTTTATCAACATCACTCACCAGAATGATACTTTTTCTTAAACCAAGGATGAACCCACATTGACACATCATTATCAGCCAAAGCCCTAACTGTTTACCTTAGGGTTCACTCTTGGTGTTGTACATTCTCTGTGTTTGGACAAACGCATAGTGACACATATCCATCACTATAGGCATTTTTTAATTAATCAAGTTTATTTTAAAATTCCTCTGGGAAAAAATCATTGAGGAATAAACAAGGCCTTTCTGCAAAAGAATAATAATGAAATGGAACTGGCATACAACATCTTATGCATTATAAAGTAAAGAGACTCAAATCATACTGGAATTTGGTATATTGAAAAGACGGCATTTAAAATCAGTAGGAAGAAGAAGAGATGATTCAATTAATAAATGGTGCTGAGACAAATGTGTTTCCCACTAGAAAAAAAAAGAGTTGGCTCCTGATCTCATGCCATAAACCAAAATAAATTTCAGGTGGATCAAAGATGCAAATTAAAAAATTAAGACAAAGTACTAGAAGAAAATATAGGAGCTCTTGTCTTTCATTTCAGAGTAGAGAAGACCTTTCTAAGTATGACACAAACCGAGAAGCCATAAAAGAAAAGACAGGTAAATTAACTATTCAAATCTTTATGAATTTTTGCTTCTGGAAAAATAGAATCTATTCAATTTTTCTAACTTACCCGGCTAAGTACAGATAAAAACCTTGCCTATTATGTATAAAACAACCATTAAAATATTGAAAGTGGAGGGGAAAAGACAGATAGGCCTGGGACCTCAGGACCCAAGGAATGGCATGGTGGAGAGTTCCCTAAGTATTCATTTTTCTTCATATTCCCAGACTAGGTAATGGAGAACCTGGAAATCTGGAAGCACCAATGGGCACTGATAAAAAAAAAAGAAAATAAAGAAATAAGAAAAGCCTGCTCTCTCTAGCTAAAGGGCCAGAAAAGGGGCAACCTAACAAAACAGAAATTTTTAGACAGTAAGTGTTCTACTCTGACTACACACCACAGAAAGTCTTTGGCTCCACCCACACTCTTGCCAGCAAATGTTAATGAAGAGTGTAGACTTGCACCTTCCTCAGGCTATAAAGTGTCTTGACACCCTTGTCAGGGTGGTGTCAGAGTGGGGATTTGGGACATTCACCCACACTTGGCAGTAATGAGACATCCTCTCATCCACAATATCCATGGAAACCACAAGGGGAGCAGGAAGGAGATGCCCCTCCCTCTTGCAGTCAGTGTGGTATCACTGGAGGCCTAGTAGAGAAATCAAACTCCCACACCTGACCAGTGACCATCAGTAATGAAAATGTCATCTGCACCCTGCCTTGTATCAATAGAGACCAAATGGGAACATGAGCAATATCAGAAAACTAGAGCAATATCAGAGGAAACTTACTAAAACCCAACATTTAAATAAACTCCAGAGTATCATAACATAACAAAAATATCTGAGTTTTAACCAAAAATCATACCAAGAACCAGAAAAAACTCAACTTCAATGAAAAAAGACAACTAACAGATACTAACCTTAAGATGACAGAGATTTGAGAATTAAAAGCACTCATCATAATAATGATTCAACAGAAAATTATAAACACACTTGAAACAAATGAAAAAATTAGGAAGTCTCAACCAAAAATAGAAAGTCTCAGCAAAGAAACTGAAGATATAAAGAAGAACTACATGGAAATATTAAAACTGAAAAATACAATAACTGAAATAAAAAACTAAATAGATAAGATCAGCAGAAGAATGAACAGGACATAGGAAATAATCAGTGAACTTGAAGATAGAAAAGTTAAAATTACCCAATTTGAACAACAGAGAGAAAATAGAGCTTTAAAAAATGAATAGACCCTCAGGAACATGTGGAACTATAATAAAATAACTATCATTCATGTCATTGTAGTCTCATAAGAATTGAGAAAGATGATGGGAATAAAAAAATTTGAAGCTTAAGGTAAAAAGTAAAAAACAAAGTTTAATGGTATAATGGCTAAGAATTTCCCAAATTTGGCAGAAGGCCAACAGATTCATGAAGCTGGGCAAATCCTAAACACCAAAAATATTCATGCCAAGACACATAATGATTAAATTCCTGAAAATTAAAAACAAAGAAAAAGTGTGTAAGCTGCCAGAGAAAAACACCTTATCAGTAGGGAGAAGGCTATTAAAATGATAAGGAATTCCTCATCAGAACTGATGGAGGACAGAAGAAAATGGCAAAATATTTTTCAAATTCTGAAAGAAAAGAACTGTCAGCTCAGAATCTTACATCCAGTGAAAATATCCTTCAGGAAAGAAGGAGAAATCAAGATATTCTCAAATGAAGGAACACTAAGAATTTTTCATTAGTAGATCTACCCTAAGAACGGCTAAAGAGAGGTTCTCTGAACAGAATGGAAATGATAAATGAAGGAATCTTCGAATATTAGGGAAGAAGGAAGAACAATGGAAAGAGAAAATATATGAGCAAATATAATTTTAACACTGCCTGATATGGTTCTCAAAGTATGTAGAGAAAATATTTAAGAAAATTATATAGTAAGTGGAGGAGGGTAAAGAGATGGAAAAGGGAGTAAGTTTTCTAGTCTTCATTTAAATACGTAAAATGTTGATACCAGTAGACTTGCATAAGTTATACATATATATAATGCAATACTTACTGCAAATAGTAAGAAAAGCTATACAATGAGACACTCTCAAAAACACTATATAGGGACCTAACAGACATATGCAGAACATTCCATCCAACAGCAACACAATACACATTCTTCTCAAGCACCCATGAAGCATTACCCAGGATAAATCACATGTGAGGTCACAAAACAAGCCTTAACAAATTTAAGAAGACTGGAATCATACCAAGTATCTTTTCTGACCATAATGGAATGAAACTAGAAATCAATAGCAGAAGGAAAAATGGAAAATTTATAAACATGTGGAAACTAAACAACACATTCTTGAATAACCAATAGGTCATAAAAGAAATCAAAAGGGAAATTAGAAAATACGTTGAGACAAATAAAAGCAAAACACAAGATAGCATACCAAAACTTATATGATGCAGCAAAAACAAAACAAAGAGGGAAGTTTAATGCAATAAATGTATATATTAAAAAAGAAAGCTCCCAAATAAACCACCTAACTTTACAGCTCAAGGAACTGAAAAAAGAAGAACAAACTAAGCCCAAAGTTAGCAGAAGGTAGGAAATAATAAAGATTAGAGCAAAAATAAACAAACTAGAGAATAGGAAAACAATAGAAAAATCAACAAAATTAAGAATTGATTTTTTAAAAGCTCAAAGAAATTGACAAACCGTTAGCCACACTAAGAAAAAAAAATAGAGATGACTCAAATAATAACCAGAAATGAAAGAACCATTACAACTAATGCCACAGAAATAAAACGTATTATAAGAGACTATTACAAACAATTATGTGACAACTGGATAATCTAGAAGAGAAGAATAAATTCTGAGAAACATACAACCTACCAAAACCAAATCATGAAGAAACAGAAAATCTGAAGAGACCTATGACTAGTAAGGAGGTTGTATCAATAATCAAAAACTTCCTTAAAAAGAAAAATCAAGTACAAACAGCTTCACTGGTCAATTCTACCAAATATTTAAAGGATTAATGTCAATCCTTCTCAAACTCTTCCAAAATATTAAGGTGAAGGGAACACTTCCAAACTGATTTTATAAGTGTATCATAAGTATACACTTATACCAAAACCTGGAAAAAAGCTAGAAGAAAAGAAAATTACAGGCCAATAACCCTAATGAATATAGATGCAAATATCAGGAAAATACTAGCTAATCTAACTCAACAGCACATTAAAAGGATCATACACTATGACCTACTGGGATTTATCCCTGGGAAGCAAGGATGGTTCAACATATGAAAATCAATCAACAACATACACCATATCAACAAAACAAGAGATAAAAATCCACGATCACCTCAGGAGATGCAGAAAAATATTTGACAAAATTTAAAACTCATGAGAAAAACACTCAACAAACTAGGAATAGAAGAAATTACCTCGACTTAATAAAGGTCATATATAAAAAGCCCCTAGCTAACATCATTCTTAATGGTGAAAAACTGAAAGCTTTTCCTCTAAGACTGGAACAAGGCAAGACTTCCCACTCTCACTACTTCTATTCAACATAGTTTTGGAAGTCCTAGTCACAGCAATCAGAAAATAAAAAGAGATAAAAGGCATCCATACTGGAAAGGAAGAATTAAAGCTGTCACTATTTGCAGATGACATCATACTATATATAGAAAATCCTAAAGACTCCACTAAAAAACGACTAGAACTACTAAATGAATTCAGTAAATTTGCAGGGTACAAAATAAATATACAGAAATTTATTGTGTTCCTATATACTAATAATGAACTATCAGAAAGAGAAATTTTTAAAAACAATCTCATTTATAATTGCATCAAATAAAATACCTAGGAATAAATTTAACCAAGGAGGTAAAAGATCTGTATATTGAAAACTACAAGATAGTAACAAAAAAAAAATTGAAGCGAACAGAAATAAATGGAAAGACATACTGTGCCCATGGATCCGAAAAATTAATATTGTTAAAACGGACATATTATCCAAAGCAATCTACAGATTCAATGCACCCTCTATCAAAATTCCAATAGTATTTTTCACAGAAATAGAACAAACAATCCTAAAATTTGTATAGAACAACAAACTACCCTGAATAGCCAAGGCAATCTTGAGAAAGAACAAACTTGTAAAAGAACAAAACACTTCCTGATTTCAAACCATAAGTTATTATAATTAAAACAGTATGGTATTGGCATAAAAGCAGACACATAAATCAACGAAACATAATGGAAAGCCCAGAAATAAACCCACACATATATGGTCAATTAATTTACAACAAAGAAGCCAAGAGTATACAGTGGAGAAAGGACATTCTCTTTAATAAATGGTGTTGGAAAATTCGACAGCCACACGCAAAGGAATGAAACTGGACCACTATTTTACACCATACAAAAAAACAAAAGTTAACTAAAAATGGATGAAATACTGAATGTAAAACCTGAAACCATTAAATTTCAAGAATAAAACATAGATGGTGGGGCTTCCCTGGTGGCGCAGTGGTTGAGAGTCCGCCTGCCGATGCAGGGGATGTGGGTTCGTGCCCCGGTCCGGGAGGATCCCACGTGCCGTGGAGCGGCTGGGCCCATGAGCCATGGCTGCTGAGCCTGCGCATCTGGAGCCTGTGCTCCACAGCGGGAGAGGCCACAACAGTGAGAGGTCCGCGTACCGCAAAAAAAAAAAAAAAAAAAAAAAAACACATAGATGGTAAGCTTCTTGACATAGGTCTTGGTGATGATTTTTTTAACCTAATATCAAAAGCAAAAATGACAAAAGCAAAAATAACAAGTGCGACTACATCATTTTAAAAGCTTCTGCACAAGGAAGGAAACCAGCAAAAAAATGAAAAGACAGCCTACTGAATAGGATTAAAACACATATATTTGATAAAGGACTAATACACCAAATATATAAAGAACTCATACAACTTAATAGCAAAAAAAAATCTGATTTAAAACAATAGGAAGAAGATCTGAATAGACATTTTTCCAAAGATGACATAGAGATGGCCAACAGGAACATGACCAGATGCTCAACATCATTAATCATCAGGGAAATGCAAATCAAAACCGCAATGATATATCACATCACACCTCTCAGAATGGCTATCATCAAAAAGAGAATATATAACAAGTGCTGGTGAGAATGTGGAAAAAAGGGAGCACTAATATACTGTTGGTGGGAATGTAAATTGGTACAACGACTATGTAAAACAGTATGGAGGGTCCTCAAAAAATTAGAATAGAGCTACCATGTACTTTAACAATTCCACTTCTGGGTATTTATCCAAAGAAAATTAAAACACTAATTCTAAAAGAAATATGAACCCAATGTTCATTGCAGCATTGTTTACAATAGCTAAGATATGGCAACAAACTAAGTGTTCACTGAGGGATGAATGGATAAGGAAATTATATATATATATATATATATATATATATATATATATAAAATGGAATATTATTCAGCCATAAAGAAAAGAATGATATGCTACCATTTACCACAACGTGCACGGATCTCAAGGACATTATGATAAATGAAATAAGCCAGAGAGAGAAAGATAAATACTGTACGATGTCTCTTATTTGTGGAATCCAAAATTTAAAAAAAAAGTTCATAGATACAGAGAATGGATTTGCAGTTATAAGGGGTGAGGGGTGAGAGGTGAGAAAAATGGGAGAACTGATTTTTTTTAGTTTAAATGAATGGAATATTTTTAATGATTTACAATATAAAATAAAGAATCTGAATAATAAAACAAGACACTATTTTATTTATTTATTTTTAAATTAAAAAAAAATTTTTATTGGAGTATAATTGCTTTAAAATGGGGTGTCACTTTCTGCTTTATAACAAAGTGAAGCAGCTATACATATAAATATATACCCATATCTCCTCCATCTTGCGTCTCCTTCCCACACTCTGTGTCCCACCCCTCTAGGTGGCCACAAAGCACCCAGCTGATCTCCTTGTGCTATGTGGCTGCTTCTCACTAGCTATCTATTTTACATTTGGTAGTATATATAAGTGTACGCCACTCTCTCACTTCGTCCCAGCTTACACTTCCCCCTCCCCGTGTCCTCAAGTCCATTCTGTACATCTGAGTCTTTATTCCTGTCCTACGCCTGGGTTCTTCAGAACCATTTTGTTTGTTTGTTTTTAAATTCCATATATGTGTTAGCATACGGTATTTGTTTCTCTCTTTCTGACTTACTTCATTCTGTATGACAGACTCTAGGTCCCTCCATTTCACTACAAATAACTCAGATTTGTTTCTTTTTATGGCTGAGCAATATTCCATTGAATATATGTGCCACATCATCTTTATCCATTCATCTGTTGATGGACACTTAAGTTGCTTCCATATCCTGGCTATTGTAAATAGAGCTGCAATGAACATTGTGGTATATGACTCTTTTTGAAATATGGTTTCTTCAGGGTATATGCCCAGTAGTGGGATTGCTGGGTCGTATGGTAGTTATATTTTTAGTTTTTTAGGGAACCTCCATACTGTTCTCCATAGTGGCTGTATCAATTTACATTCCCAGCAACAGTGCAAGAGGGTCCCCTTTTCTCCACACCCACTCCAGCATTTATTGTTTGTAGATTTTTGGATGATGGCCATTCTGACTGGGGTGAGGTGATACCTCACTGTAGTTTTGATTTGCATTTCTCTAACGATTAGTGATGTTGAGCATACTTTCATGTGTTTGTAGGCAATCTGTATATCTTCTTTGGAGAATTGTCTATTTAGGTCTTCTGCCCAATTTTGGATTGGGTTGTTTGATTTTTGATATTGAGCTGTATGAGCTGCTTATAAGTTTTGGAGATTAATCCTTTGTCAGTTGTTTATTTAAGATGTTCCTTACTTCTTGAGGTAGGATTCTATTGCTATAAACTTCCCTCTTAGAACTGCTTATACTGCATCCCATAGGTTTTGAGTCGTCATGTTTTCATTGTCATTTCTTTCTAGGTATTTTTTGATTTCCTCTCATTTCCTCAGTGATCTCTTGTTATTAAGTAGTGTATTTTTTAGGCTCCATGTGTTTTTATTCACCGATTTTTTTGTGTCACTGATATATAGTCTCTTAGCATTGTGTCTGGAAAAAATACTTGATAAGATTCCAATTTTCTTAAATTTACTGAGGCTTGGTTTGTGACCCAAGATATGATGTATCCTGGAGAATGTTCCATGAGCACTTGAGATGGAAGTGTATTCTGTTGTTTTTGGATGGAATGTCCTACAAATATCAATTAAGTGCATATTGTTTAATGTATCATTTAGAGCTGTGTTTCCTTATTTATTTTCATTTTGGATGATCTGTCCATTGGTGAAGGTGGGATGTTAAAGTCTCCTGCTATGATTGTGTTACTGTCGATTTCCCCTTTTATGGCTGTTAGTATTTGCCTTATGTATTGTGGTGCTCCTATGTTGGGGCATAAATATTTACAATTGTTATATCTCGTCTTGGATTGATCCTTTCATCATTATGTACTGTCCTTCTTTGTCTCTTGTAATAATCTTTATTTTAAAGTATATTTTGTCTGATATGAGAATTGCTACTCCAGCTTCGTTTTGATTTCCATTTGCATGGAATATCTTTTTCCATCCCCTCATTTTCAGTCTCTATGTGTCCCTAGATCTGAAGTAGGTCTCTTGTAGACAGCATATATATGGGTCTTGTTTTGTATCCATTCAGTCAGTCTATGTCTTTTGGTGGGAGCATTTAATCCATTTACATTTAAGGTAATTATCAATATGTATGTTCCTATTACCATTTTCTTGTTTCGGGTTGTTATTGTAGGTCTATTCCTTCTCTTGTGTTTCCTGCCTAGAGAAGTTCCTTCAGCATTTGTTGTATAGCTGGTTTGGTGGTGCTGAATTCTCTTAGGTTTTCCTTGTCTGTAACTGTTTTAATTTCTCCATCAAATCTGAATGAGATCCTTGCTGGGTAGAGCAATCTTGGTTGTAGTTTTTTCCGTTTCATCACTTTAAATGTGTCATGCCACTCCCTTCTGGCTTGCAGAGTTTCTGCTGAAAGATCAGCTGTTAACCTTTTGGGGATTCCCTTGTATGTTATTTGCTGTTTTCCCCTTGCTGCTTTTAATATTGTTTCTTTGTGTTTAATTTTTGATAGTTCGATTAATATGTGTCTTGGTGTGTTTCTCCTTGGATTTAGCCTGTAGTGGACTTTCTGTGCTTCCTCGACCTGATTGACTATTTCCTTTCCCCTATTAGTGAAGTTTTCAACTATAATCTCTTCAAATATTTTCTCAGTCACTTTCTTTTTCTCTTCTTCTTTTGGACCCCTATATTTCGAGTGTTGGTGCGTTTAATGTTGTCCAGAGGTCTCTGGGACTGTCCTCAATTCTTTTCATTCTTTTTTATTTATTCTGCTCTGCGGTAGTTATTTCTACTATTTTGTCTTCCAGGTCACTTATCCATTCTTCTACCTCAGTTTTTCTGCTATTGATTCCCTCTAGAGAACTTTTAATTTCATTTATTGTGTTGTTCATCATTGTTTCTTTGCTCTTTCATTCTTCTAGGTCCTTGTTAAATATTTCTTGTATTTTCTCCATTCTCCTTCCAAGATTTTGGATCATTGTTACTGTCATTACTCTGAATTCTTCTTCAGGTAGACTGCCTATTTCCTCTTCATTTGTTTGGTCTGGTGGGTTTTTGCCTTGCTCCTTCATCTGCTGCATGTTTCTGTGTCTTTTCATTTTGCTTAACTTACTTTTGGGGGTCTGCTTTTTGCAGGCTGCAGGTTTGTAGTTCCCGTTTTTTTGTGTGTGTCTGCTCCCAGTGGATAAGGTTGGTTCAGTGGGTTGTGTAGGCTTCCTGGTGTAGGGGACTAGTGCCTGTGTTCTGGTGGATGAGGCTGGATCTTGTCTTTCTGTTGGGCAGGAGCACGTCTGGTGGTGTGTTTTGGGGTGTCTGTGACCTTATTATGATTTTAGGCAGCCTCCCTGCTAATGGGTGCAGTTGTGTTCCTGTCTTGCTTGTTGTTTGGCATAGGGTGTCCAGCACTGTAGCTTGCTGGTTGTTGAGTGGACCTGGGTCTTAGCATTGAGATGGAGATCTCTGGGAGAGCTTTTGTCATTTGATACTATGTGGAGCCAGGAGGTCTCTGGTGGACCAATGTCCTGAACTTGGATCTCCCACCTCAGAGGCTCAGGCCTGACACCCAGCTGGAGAACCAAGTCCCTGTTAGCCACACAGCTCAGAAGAAAAGGGACAAAAAAGGAAGAAGGAAAAGAAAGAAAGAACGAAAGAACGAAAGAAAGGAAGAAAATTTAAAACGTTATTAAAATGTTTCATTATTAAAAATAAAAAATTAAAAAGTAATTTAAAAGAAAAGAAAGAAAGAACAAAGAGAACAACCCAACCAAAAAACAAATCCACCAATGATAACAAGCACTAAGTACTATAAAAAAAATAAAAAACGGGACAGACAGAACCCTAGGACAAATGGTAAAACCTAATCTATACAGACAAAATCACACAAAGAAGCATACACATGCACACTCACAAAAAGAGAAAAAGGAAAAACGTATATATATCTTTTGGGAAGTCTGAGGTCTTCTGCCAGTGTTCAGTAGGTGTTCTGTAGAAGTTGTTCCACATGTAGATGTATTTGTGGGGAGGAAGGCGATCTCCATTTCTTATTCCTCTGCCATCTTTAAGGTCTCCCCCCAAGACACTATTTTAAAAGATGAGGCAGGTATCATAAACAATCAAGTGGAAATTCTAGAACTGAAAAAGATATCCTTTGAAATTAAAAGTTTTATGACTAAATTAAACAACAGATTTGATAGAATCAAAAAGAGAATTAGAAAACTGAAAGATAAATCTAAAGACATAATCCTGATGGATACCTGAATGGAAAATATGAGAGACTAAGAGACAGAGAGGATAAAATGAAGATATTTAAATCATGTGTAGTAAGAGTTCTCAGAAAATAGAATGAATGGGAGAAACGCAATATTCAGATAACATATGTATATGTCTTAAAA
The DNA here is from genome assembly GCF_949987515.2 of Delphinus delphis. Lineage (NCBI taxonomy): Eukaryota > Metazoa > Chordata > Mammalia > Artiodactyla > Delphinidae > Delphinus > Delphinus delphis. The sequence continues at coordinate 16,743,200 of NC_082704.1, read as the reverse complement.
CCAATGTAAAGAAAAAGCAATGAAGAAAGTGAGATGGTTATTAAGTACTAGTCTCTTGACTCTCTTTTCTAGCATAGTAAATAATACCACTATACATTGAATAATTATTGTCATTCTTTGCTATACTGTATATTATAGTTTTCTCTCCTGTCCAGAAAAAAAAGTGTCTAACAGTCAATGAGAAAAAGACCCACAACTTAATTGAAAATTGGGCCAAAAAAATGAACAACAGTTCACAGAAAACTGTTTAAATACAGCAAACGTAAATAGGTTTAATAATACATTGCATTGACAAAAATGTGTGTCAAAAACACCCTCATGTATTATTGTTGGTGGTGTAGTCTTTGAAGTCTCATTTCATTTGGTCCAGCAAATCTAGTTTAATTAATTTGTCTTTCAGATATACTTACACATGTTTTCAAAGATGTATGCACAAATATATTTATTGCACTTTGTTGCAGTAGCAAAAGACAGAAAGCAATCTTAATGTCCATTAATAGGGGACTGATTCATTATTGTGCATTCATGCTATGAAATACCATGCAGTCATTAAACAAAGAATAAAGTATCTCTGCATTGTTTGATGCAGTGGATTGAAACTCACAGACATTGAAAACAAACTTATGGTTACAAAAGGGGAAAGGAGGGTGGGGGGAGGGATAAATTAGACGGTTGGGATTAACATATATACACTAATATATATAAAATAGATAATCAGCAGGGACCTACTATATAGCACAGAGAACTATTCTCAATATTTTCTAATAACCTATAAGGGAAGAGAATCTGAAAAAGGCCATATATATGTGTATATATTTATATAACTATATCTATATATATGTATAACTGAATCCCTGTGCTGTACACCTGAAACTAACATGATATTGATATTATAAATCAACTATACATCAATAAAAAAAGAAAACATATTCAAAAATTCTTGTCAGTCCAATCAAAAAGCTCAAAGTCTGTGCCACCATCCCTTGAACTTAGTTGGGGCTTTGCAACTGAATAGAATAGAGCAGAAATGATGGTGCATGACTTCCAAGGCTAGGTTAGAAAAGATCATGCATCATCTACCAGTTTCTCTTAGGACAATTGCTCTAGGAGCATTTAGTTACCATGCATGTAATCTGGCTATCATGAAGCCACCATAATGGGGGGTAAGAAGCCGGAAGAAAAGCATAGGAGAGAAAGAGAGAGAAAGAAAAAAAAAAACAGAGAGAAACAGAGAAAGGCAGATAGACAAAGATGGAGGGAGATATGTCTGAGGAGGAATTGGTCCTTGTACCCAGATGCCAGATATATTAAGTGATGAAGCCTGTAGCTATAAAACTATTCCACCCCAAATTACCATCTGATTGCAACCACATGTGGGATCCTGAGTGAGAATTCCTACCTGAGTCCAGTCCACCTCAGATTCATGATCAAAATAAATGATTTTTACTGTTTTGTCACTCTTTTGAGGTTTTTTCTTGTGCCCGAATAGATAACTGGAATAGCTGATATAGAACATTCTCTAAAATATAATTTTATATGAAAAAAGTAAGATGCAGAACAGTGTGTACAGTGAAATAATTTTTCAAAGGCATGTTTTAATGTGTTTATAACATGGAAGGATGAATAAAGATGGATAAGAATAGTTGCTCCTTCAGAGGAAAACTGGAGGACTGGAGATAGTAGATAAGAGGGAAACTTTTCACTGTATGCCACTTACTACCATTTAAAAATGTTTTACCACATGTATGTGATATTTTAAAATTTTACCTTGTATAATTTATGAAGCAGAAATAGGATTTGTTTAGGAGTAGAACTCACTTTTTAAAAATTTATTTATTGATATTTATTTGTTTATTTTGGCTGTGCTGGGTCTTAGTTGTGGCATGAGGGATATTTTAGTTGTGGCATGAGGACTTCTTAGTTGTGGCATGCTTGTGGGATCTAGTTCCCAGACCAGGGATCGAACCTGGGCCCCCTGCATTGGGAGCACAGAGTCTTTCCTACTGGACCACCATGGAAGTCCCAGAACTCACTTTTATGAAGCAAACGTTCCATTATTTCCTTCTGCTTAGTAATGCCAGTCACAGGGAATCTTTCTATGGCTCCTAAAAAGACACTACTTATACTAACATCTAGTTAGAAATAGATAGGCTGATCTTTCTCTTAAGTAACCACCTTATATAGATATAATTCACATATTTAGATACAACATAACAATTTAAATTGCACAATTAAATGATTTTTACTATATTAACAGAGTTGTACAACTGTCACCACAATCAATTTTAGAATATTTTCATCACCCTCCCCAAAATCCTTGTACCTATTAGCAGTTACTCCTGATTCTCCTCTCCTCCAGCCCCTGGCAACCACTAGTATATATTTTGTCTCCATAGATTTACCCATTCAGAGCATTGCATATAAATGGAATCATAGAGTATATGATCTTTTATGACTGGTTTCTTTCACTTAGCATAATGATTTCAAGATTCACTCATGTTGTAGCATGTATCAGTACTTCCATCCTTCTTATAGCTAAATAATATTCCTTTGTTTGGATGTACCACATGTATTCACTCATTCATTGATGGACACTTGGATAGTTGCAACTTTTTGGCTATGGTAGATAGTGTTTCTATGAAACTTTATGTATAAATTTTTGTGTGAACATATATTTTCATTTTTCTTTGGTATATACTTAGGAGTGAAAATTCTATGTCATATGGTAACTCTATGTTTAACTTTTTGAGGACCTGTCTGACTAAACAGTGGTGACACCATTTTGCATTCCCGCCAGCAGTTTATGAAGTTTCCAATTTCTCCACATCCTTGCCAATAAACTGATTCTTAGAAGAAGTGACAAGGGCATAGACACAGAAGAAAGATATGAGGAAGAGATGTGGTGAGGGGATCAGGACAGAGACAAGGAACAGACAAAGCAGGTAGAAAGGCTGGTGGACTCAAAGAATCCAAGACTTCAAGAAGATATTAAGCTTGTCTGGATTTAAAATCCCTGATCTTCCAATTGTATTATATTTCTATGTGAGACACAAAAGGTGGAAATGAGAAAAAAGTTAGGTTAGAGAAAGAAGATAGGAAAACACTTAATGAGATCATTGGAGACAGAAATAACAAAGTCCCAATTTAGGCGCTGGACATGCAAAGTCATATCTGATCCTTGAAGAAAGGATGGTTCATTCTTTATCCTGGATTGAAGCTATGTTCTTGCATCTGCCACCACCTTGCCACTATCTCCTCTAATCAGGTACAAAGGAGCAGCAACATGTCATCCAGGGTCTTGCTTCTCCATATTTGGGATTCCCCATCACTTGGGCTCCATGGTTTAGAAGATGACTTAATTGTATTCTTGGAGCCTGAGACCAGAACATTACAGGCTTAATGGGTGTTGTTAGATATTACAAATGGTGTTTTTGACTTGTGAGTAAGGAAATGAAAGTTACACCCTTCACATATGAAGAATTTTAATTCCACTACCCACTATATCTTTTTAATGGAATGCAGTTGCAAACCTTCCCAAATTGCTTCTTGTTTATTCAACTGTGTAAATGAAGATCTACTGCCTGATGTTCTCCTTAGGTGTAAGTTTTACTACTAAAGGCAAATTTTTCTTGAATACTTTTTATGTACATTATCTTATTGAGTTCCCACAATAATCTAGACAGGAAGAAACTGTGATTACCTTTAGGTTTTACATGAGAAAACTGAGGTTATGTTGCTTTTGGCTTGATCAGAGGTTCAAGTTAAAGATGAGTGAATATTGTTGGATAAACACAAGATCTAGCTCTCAAGAAAATGCCTACTGGAGGTGGGTGGAGGGGAGGGTGAGTGGAGGGTTTTCAATGCTGGCAATTATCAAGTAGAAAGGGAGACAGTCATCTATCCAGATGGTTTAGACTAATGATTCCCAACATGTTCCATGTTATGACACACTAATTTTGTCTAATTTTACTAATTCCCCAAAGCAATATGCGGGTTCTTAAAAGTAATTAAGGTAGAATTAAATATTATGTTAATTAAACATGGCTTTAAATGAATTTAAATGATGTAAATTGGTTTTACCCCTTGGGATAACTGCAAATTGCCTATACTGATTTTGTGACAACTCTGAGTAGGAACCAAAACTAGAGGACCAAACCAGAATATCTCTCAGATCCCTGAATTTGTGTCTTAGGAGGTTTATCTCAGATGCCTTTTGGGAACTATGCAAGGAAGTTTCAGTGTTACGGCAAAGTTCATTCTCCTAGAGCTGACTGATCCTCCTCAGATTTACTTTTATTTTAACTCTTCTCTTGGGCTACTCATCCTCCTCTATGCTATCACTATAGTACCAAAACTGGCTGGTCATCTTCATTGGGTAAGTCCCCTTTTATTTCTCTGTCCTGCTTAGATTTCTTTACTCACTGTGCCCATGGCCAGCATCCTGTCCAACTTGTTTTCCAAGCACCAAGGGCCATCAACTCCAGTGTCCTTATCAGCTCTTATGTTTTACACTCTATTCTGCAACTTCTACTACTGACCACTTCTTTTGTGATACTCCTCCTTTGATTAAACTGCTATGCTTTCCTCCGTATCCTCTGTGACTCTGAAGCCTTTAATTTCCTCTGCACTACATTCACAAACACCCGTCTTCCTTACCATCCTCAGAAGGCTCTCAGCTCCAGGGCAAGTACAAGTCCTTCTTGTACTGGCCTCCCATCTGACTGCTCTCAGCCTAGGTTATAGAACCAGGGCATTCACCTGCTTTTCCCCTGACATCCTTGGGATGAACACTCAGTGGCTGGCACAGGCTGGTTTCAGTGTTCTACACTGAAATAATATGCATGTTCAACTCCATAATCTAAGGGAAAATGTCTAGTATAATCTTTTAGAATATCAGCTTTTTCTCTTTTCCACCTGTTCAAATGAAAGTATCATTTAAAGCCTTTGTGTTCACATGAGATTTTATCATAGAAGATAATTCTTCTTCCTAGTAACTTCACTTAGCCAAGGCTCATATGAATTTAACAAAATGTCACATTCAAATTGTGTATTTCATCTCTTGCTTTGAGCACATTGATAGAAGCTAGATGTTCTTCTTATCAGTCTTTTCAAAGTTCTTTGTTAACAATTAATCATGAGAGTTCATCCATACACTGGGTATTATGCAGCCATTAAACTCAAGAGGAAGAATACTTATCGACATGCATATTTATCTAACATATTTTTAAGTGAAAAGGACATGGCACAAAATAGTATTACATTATTATTTCACTAAAAATACACACACATACACAGACACGTATGCATGTATTAAAAAGCATAACACTAAAAGGACATATAACAAAGTACTGATGGTTGTCTCCAGGTGCTGATTCATATTCCTCTTATTTCTCCATATTTTTCAATTTCTCAATAATGAGCATGCCACTCTTTTATAATCAGAAAAAAAGTAATTTTAGATAATTCAATTAGTTACCAAGGTCAATCAGCATGTGTGGAAAAGGCGGCAGTTCTTACTGAAGAGAAATTAACACCTTTATTGTTGTTTTGAATTGAGGTTACGTTTTTTAAGGTAGTAACACATCTCTAAATTTAAAATGTAAGTTAGTGGGAACTTATTGAGCTCTAAATAGTCATTTCACATATCCCTTTTCAAGAAAAACATAAAGTAAAACCAACTTATATTTGACTTTTTCTTTAAGTACTTAAAGATACTTAAGTATCTCTCACCTCTCTCCCCATTCTCTTCTTTATGCTTCTATACTGCCTAGAATAAGTTTGTATACACCATGAATACTTAGAAAATATTTGTTGATGGACTTGCTTATTTCTGTTTTCCATTAATCCCAGCCGAGCCATGTTCTCAGAATTCTACAAAATGGATCCTGCCTCTTCAGAAGCCTGATATCTGTTCCTACTGCCCCTGTTTAGTGCTCTGGGTCCCAGAACTCCACTTGTGCAGTGTGAGACAGACGTCAGCTAGTTCCAAGCTCCAGGATTTCTCCCCTTGCAGGGATTGTGGGTTTACTCCAGCCAGTCCCCCTGATCCACAGAGGCTTGACCAGGAGGCCACTCAATATCCAGGAGGCCAGACGGGGACATTCATCCCTGGATGGGACACCCCTGACCACATCCTCCAGGAAACCCAAGTGGCTGACAGAAGAAGTGTCAGCTCCAGGCCAAAGGAGTCCCTGAGATGTCCTTGGCTTGGACAATAGCTAGGAACCACACAGCCAGCCGGACTCTGCAGCTCAGCCTTTGGGGCCTGCAGGATCCTGTTACTGGGACCCCCAGCACCACCCTTCCCCCAATATCGGAGCATTTGCTCAGGCCCCCGATTCAGCCTGAGGACTGGTTCTGGCTGAGTTCAGTGTGGCTGAGAACTGTCTCAGCAGGGTCCTTCAGTCAGAGAGACCAAGACCAAATGCTTCTCTGAGCACCGCCACCTGGAGCAGTGCTGGGGAGGGAGGCCCAGCCCGGAATAGCTGGAAAAGCCCACCCCCAAGTGTAGCTGACTGCAGCCCACCCTGTGTGCATGCGGGGCGGGGATGGAGGGCTTGGAGACGTGCTGAGAGCTCCCTGGAAAGCAAGGCTTAGCTTCTCCTGCAACTTTGAGCAGCAGATGCAGAGAGGGGTCAGTGATTATTCTGTTATAGCATCTGAGGGGACAGAGTTGCTGCCTTAACTTATGGAGACCTCCCTCCACCCACCATCCCTCATCCCCTCACTGGGAGGGGCCTTGCTCCCTCTGGAAGGGCTGGCTTAGGCCCCACTGGTTTCACACCTAGTTCTGTCTCCATGACTGTCCATGTCCCTAAGGGCTGGAGCTGCAGCAGCAGGACTGAGATAGGAACGCCAGAGATTGCCTTGGAGAGTCTTTTCCATTAGCCCTATAATTAAGAACCACTATTTATAAGACAATAAGGATATCCTCTTCTTGAGAGCTTGTTGGAGAAGCAGCAGAACTAGATGTGAGGTCCCTGAGGTTGAGTTTGGTAGTTTTGAGATCCAGTATGGTACAGCCTAACACTAACTCAAATGGGTCCTGAGTCTGTAAAAGAAGAAACTCTAAACTGTACCACTGACAGCTGGCTGGGCTCACTCAGTTTGTATAAATCTAGTGGACTTCCCCTTAAGCCTGAGAAGTCACTGGAGACTAAATCTGGTTATATGCTGTGTAAGCTGGGTAAATACCATTTGGAACACAGGCCTACAGCAGATCCAGAGTAAACAAAACCTGATGCCTGTATTGAATACCTGAAAATTGTAGAACCCTACAATAAGGATAAGGATATTCTTATTATCCTTATTTTACAGATAAGAAAACTGAGGTAGAAAAGTTAAGTAACTTGTCTAAGGTCAAAGAATTAGAAAGTGAGGGAGGTGGGCCTCAAAGTCTGGCAGTCTGAATCAGAGCTTGTGCTCTTAACCACTACATTCTACTGCCTGACAAAGATAAAAGAAATCCTTCTCTCTAAGCAGAACTGGCTTCATGGACATGTGATCAGTGCAGTGGTACAGCACCCTGAGCTTAGAAGAGCCTTGTACTTGGGGTTTAATGCCACTGTCTTAATTTTAATAATTTGAATTTGTGCTTTGTAAGTGAAAACCAAAATGTGATAGAATAATTGAGTAGGCACTTGAAGCTTGGAGTCTCAGCTAGCACATAGTCCCATCTTTCACTGCTTCTTCACCTCCCTGGGACAGATTATTGACTGCCCACTTCCCTGTCCATTAATACTCAGGGCCCCACCCAGCCTCTTCTTCTCTGTCTCACCCAGTGACCGCTGCAACCCTCCACTCTCAGGGATCTGGGCATGGGCCCAGGGAGGATTGGGGTCAGGTACACATGCCCTGCGACATCTCAGGGTTAGACGTGATGACAGCCAGCCATCCTGGCCCCAGGGTGGTAATGCCATTGCACATTTGGCAGATCACCCAGCAGGGCTCATTGCCCACCCTGATCCAGGTACCTAATGCATCCTGGTGTAGAGATTGCAATACCCTTGATGGTCACTTGTCCACCATGGGTTGGGGCAGCTGACCCATGGGAAGAGGATATGCCTGGTTCCACCTACTCACTCCTGACCAGGGTACAATGCATCTGTCCAGCAGGTAGGAGGAGGACCCAGCAGCCAGTGGGCCCCGCACATGTGCATCAGATCACAGGGTGGGGTCACAGGACACTTGTGAGGCTATACACTTGCCCCACAAGTATCCCTGTGCCTGAGAGGGTATGACATTAAATGGAAAATTTTAAGCACCATAAGAGGTTGAGAGAGATACTCCAGTAGAAAGGAAAAAACTTTTTATCTGAATATCTTTAACAGCACTTTTTCTTGCTTTTTGAACAGGGACTTCACATTAACATTTTGCACTGGGGCTACAAATTCTGACTGTAAGGACTGTCTATTACTAAAGTATTTTAGTAATTTAGTAATTTTGCCAGTTCTCACTGTACGGACTGTCTATTACTGAAGTACTTTGTTATTCCCTGAGATCTACCATTCCCTGTGTAGAAATGATGAAGCTGATGAGGTTTTAACTGTCTCTAGTCTTGCTGGGGCTGTTTAGAGGATAGGGGACACTTCTACTTGCCAAGGAAGAAGCCCATTTTGTCCCAAACTCCCAGCTGTGTTAAGTATCTCACATCATGAGAGGGGCTTAGGAGGATGTGGTAGTAAATAATATTCTGTGGTATGAATCAGGAGACCTGAATTCCAAATCTGCCTCTCCCTCTGACTAGCTGAGAATGCTGCTCTCCCTTGGGGACACTGTGTGTCCTCATATGTGAAAAGAGCAGTTTCAATTAACCTAGCGTTTTCAGACCGTCATTGAGTTTCTAGAGCAGTGCCTCAGAGAGGGAGAGGTGAGTGCTAGGCAATGGGGCTGTAGGCACCCCACACTTTTCTAGACAAATCTGTTCCACTTCTGTTTTATATTTTTTGTTCTGCATTGGAATTCACTTAAAGAAATAATTCCAATGCTTAAAAAATTAAAACCCATAATTCTCAATGATCTCTATGGGCCCTTATACCTCTGAGTTCTGATTGTGAGAATCTTTAACCTTGAATCCTACAAAAAGGATGATCTTTATTCCAGGAAGAAATCTATGATATGCATGGGCTGGTTACCACAGAAGAAGAGAAATCCAGGGAGGACAAGGGGTTAAAGGGCAAATGCCTGGGTGGTATAGAACTAAAAGATAAGGGCAATGAAGAAGAGGTTCAGGTTCCCTACTGTGGGTTGAGTGTTAACAGGAAACATCCATAAAACCAGGAGATTCAGCTAGATGATCATGTCTCAAGAGGTAAGATTTTCTACCTCTCCTCCATTACGTGATAGAATGTAACAATGTTTTGTGGATAAAATGAACTGAATAAGGAAAAGGGTTAGTTGGGAGTGAATTTCAACTCTGCTAATGTTTTTTGAGCCTTTACCAGGTACCAAAGTTTAGGCTAGACTTTGGGTGGAAGATAAAAAAAAATTAACCAAATATGGCTCCATCTTTACAAAAGTGTTTCAACATAGGTGAGCAAAACAGAAATTCTGAAAAATGCACAGAGTATTTTATAAGGCCAAGCATCATAATGGTAAAATAGAGGTGCAAAGTACCATGGGAAAACAGTGTATGAATACTCACTTCCATCTGAAATGTCATGAAAAGTTATCTGGAAATGAAGATTGGATTTAAGTTTGGACTTTAAAAATGAATAGGACTTGGACGAGCAGGACCTGAAGATCTTCACATGCCAAATTTAGAAGTTTGGCTGAGTACTGCTCTCTTTAAGATTTATCCCTGTAGGGCTTCCCTGGTGGCGCAGTGGCTGAGAGTTCACCTGCCGATGCAGGGGGCACGAGTTCGTGCCCCGGTTCGGGAAGATCCCACATGCCGCGGAGCGGCTGGGCCCATGAGCCATGGCCGCTGAGCCTGCGCGTCCGGAGCCTGTGCTCCGCAACGGGAGAGGCCACAACAGTGAGAGGCCCGCGTACCACAAAAAATAAGAAGATTTATCCCTGTAAATCTCAATAATTGCACATGTGAATTCATATATAGACTTACATTTTACAGCTTCACTGTGGCAGATATCATAGAGCATTTGGAAAACACACATCTAGGAATATTCTGAGTCCTTATGAAAGATATGGATTTAACTTAATTCAGCCTAAGGGATATCAAGGAAATCCTCTATATAAGTACATGAGTGGTAAAGCAAAGGAATTAATGTTCTCTTCTATAACTTATAGTCAAATTACATTGTTTTCTAACCTTGTTATCTTGGAATTAACTCATGACTAGTGTTATACTCGTTCACAACTCAGACTGACATATTCATACCCACATACATTATTTCCTCTTCTTAAAGTATTTCTTATCAGTTGTTTCAGAAAATACACATCATTTTGTCCATATAATTTCTTCCTATCATATTGCTGTTTATCTAAGCATCTACACCTAAACACTTAGCCAGAGCAATTCAATTATTCTTAAAAGGCTTTATTCGCAGGTAAGGAAAACACTGTGAATAGAACTGTGAGCAAGTCTTCATAGAATATATTACATTTTGGAGACACAGAATGGGGGATTAGGGATTTTTCTTCAATATTTTCTGTAGAGCAACTTTCACTTCCTGGTTTCTCAAACTATAGATGAGAGGATTTGACACTGGGATCACCATTGCATAAAACACTGAGACCATCTGATCTCCTGCCTGGGATCCACGTTGAGAGGGCTGAAAGTAGGTGTACATAGTTGTTCCACAGTATAGGCCAACAGCAGTCAAGTGGGAAGCACAGGTAGAGAAAGCTTTTTGCCTGCCAGAAGCTGAGGGAATTCTCAGGATAGTCATGAGGACAGACAGGTAGGAGACAAGGATTACCATAATGGAGGTGAACAGGGTGAATCCTCCGCAGCCAACAATCAAGATCTGGGTGACCCAGTGGTCTGAGCAAGCCAGTGCTGACAGTAGAGGGATGTCACAGAAGTGAGGAAGGACATGTGGTTGACAGAACGATAGTTGTGTGATGGAAGTTGTCACAGAAACCATGTTAACTAATCCACCAAGGTAGCATCCTGCTACCAATTTGAGACGACGGACTCTAGACATGGTGATGTGGTAGAGCAGTGGGTGACAAATGGCAGTATAGAGGTCATAGGCCATGGAAGCCAAAATGTTGCATTCAGCGGAGGCAAAGATTATGAACAAGCCCATTTGAGTCACACATCCAAGGAAAGAAACAGCCTGCAACTTAGATAACAAATTTGCTAAAGTCTCTGGGATCGTGACAGAAGAAAAATAGACATCAAGAAAGGACAGATTAGAGAGGAAAAAATACATGGGGGTGTGGAGGCAGGGACTGACTCTCATCAGGACTACCAGGCCTAGATTCCCCAACACAGTGACAATATAAACAATAAGGAAGACTCCAAATAGCAGGACCCCAAGCTGAGGGTTCTCTGTCATGCCCAGAAGGATGAGGTCAGTCACTGTAGATGAATTCTCCATCAGCACAAGCTGGGTATTATGCTTGATGAGGTAAGAATGCTTTTGACATGCTTTAAGTGAGGAAATAATAGAAAACTGGATGATACGGGTAAAACAGTCCCACTCAAAACACATGAATCCACAGCACTCTCCAACCCTTCCCTGCATCTACAATCTCACTTCAAACATCTTCCCAAATAGTATCACTATTTCCCAAGCATAACATTGGGAAAGTAACGATAGGAGAAAAAAGGGGAAGGAAAATGAGGTAAAGAAAATTCAGAAAGCAAAAGGAACACAGAAGTAAGAAAGTAAAGGCCTAGGATGCAAAAGACACTTAATATTTGTTGAAGGAATAAATGAAGGAGAAAGAAAAACAGATGTCATCAAGAGATGTTCTTTACTAATACATATATCACAACATTGTAAATCAATTATACCCCAATAAAAATGTTTTAAAAAATAAAAGAGACTATTAAACTAAAAAAGAGAGAGAGAGATGTACTTTACTGATACAGGACTACAAACTCTTAGAAAATTTGGGGGTATGGAATTCCATCTTACCCTCCCTCACTTTTCCAAATCAATCTCAAGGAATTATTGCAGATGAAGTAACAGTATAGTAAATATGTCGACTGATTTCATCTTGACAGACAGCCCCCTTCTCCCTTCAGTATTAGTGACATTGTTTCTGAAAAAGTAGAAGTCATGAATACTCACTATTTTGCTTGGTAAGTAAAGGGTTTTTCAGGACCTTGATCACCTCTTCACTGGTAGATTGTTGCAGAATCAGAATGCTCCGAAATCACCATCAGAAACTGAACTCAAGGTTATCAGGTATCATTTGGATCCTGTGAAAGAGCAACCGAAAGATTCATGAAGTTGTTGTCTGATCATCACCTGACTGATTCCTTTAACCATGCTTGGGGCAAAGGTTATGCAGCTACACAAAACTAACTGCAAATTCCACAAGGACTTGTTGGTCAGATCTGTCTGAGCAAAGGGCCAGGTCACAAAATAGCTGGAGTCAGGTGGCACTGAGGCTAAGTGCATGGACTCTGTCCCCCTCTCTTGTGGTCACAGGATATTTCTAATGCTGACTTGCACCCTCACACAAATGCCTGGGTCTTACCCTGGATGAAGCACCAAACAAGAGAAGGGATAAATCCATACAGATCCATCTCCATTTATACAATTTAAACTAAATCAGAACCCTTGTGTTTCACTGGATGGCCATCAGCGAGGGGTGTTTAGAAGGGATTCCTGTATTTGGTGAGAGTGTGGACAAGGAAACCTCAGAGGGCTCTCCCAACTTTGATTAAAAAAAAAAAAAGCCTATCTGTTTCAATTCACCAGAAAACATAGGTTCTTTATTTGGTGTAGTAGTTAAGGTGTCTGATTCTGGAGCTATACGGACCTATTTGAATCCTGGTTTTGGAGATCACTCGTTCTGTGACTTAGGACTTAACCTACCTAAGTGCACTAATCTGTAAAAGAAGGGCACTAATAAGACCTATGTTATGGGGCAATAGCAAAGGTTAAACTAAATATTTAAGTAAAACACTTGGTACATATTAATTGCTCACTGACTTCTACTCTCTTTATTCCTTTATGACCAATCCTACTTATGTATTTACTATTTTTTTTCTTCTCCATTTCACTAAATGGAAGCAGAGGTATTGTTCTTTGTATACTATTATCGTTTTAGACCAACAGCAGTGAACCTTAGAGAGACTGGCTGAAGTATAATCTCCATGTTCCACCCCCTAACCATCCCTCAGACACACGCACACACACACGTGCACGCACACACACACACCACAGCAGTTTTGGCTGGAGCAGATGAAAGAAGCATCTTTTACTTGTGGTAGTAATTCACTCCTTTTTGCTCTACCCAAACTGTTGGAGTTAATTCCTGCTGCTACTGCTGCTGCTGCTGAGCACAGCAGCCTGCCCAGGGGAATATTCAACTTATACCTCCAAAATGGGATGATCGGAGGAGAAAATCCTGGGCTGAGTTGAGACAATGGATAAAACACTGTTTTGAAAGACAAAAGACATGAGTTCTAGTCCTGGCACTAATTTGTACTGTCTTTCAGTGGAAAAGCCACTTACCCCCTTTGAGCCCCATATTTTCTCATCTTGAAAATGGAAAAAGCAATATCCACCATGGCTCTCTTTTAAGGTTGGCATGAGGATCAAATAAGATAATGAATGTGAAAACACTCCGTAAACTCTGAAGTGTGATACAATACACCTGGAATGGATCCCTATTATTCTTCCATCATGGGAGGTGGGAGACGGAGGAGGAATGCGTCAATATGATCATTTTCTGCTGCCTGCTTCAGCTCCTGCTTACAGAGCTGTACTCTTTGCCCTCCCACTCACCCTCTACACACACATCATCTGTTCTGCCTCTCCACTGTGAAAGTTTCAACCTGTGAAGGCTTAAACAAACAGCTCTTAGTTGTTCATGTATCTTGAATCACAAAAAAAGACAGGTTTTCAATGTTACTTTCACGTCCTTGTATCATTTTTTAAATTTCCCATTTTAGGCTAACACTATTCCTTGATGTCTGTATCTATTGTAGGCATTCAATAAATATTAGTTGAATGAATAAATGACTCTCTATTAGTCTTTAGAACATAGTGAAATCTTTTTCCCTTAAAATAAGATTGAATTGCTTTTTCTTCCCCAAAGAAATAAACATACAAAATTAAGACTGTATTAAGGAAATGATTTGATACACCCCATCTGCACATGCCACTGCATTAACTAGTGTCAATATAACAGCCAGAATGGGTATGTTATTAACTTGGCTAATGTGTCTTGGATATGTACTTACAGGAAATAATCAGGCACTCCTCTTATTTGTTGAAGAAGTAACCTTTCATGTTTGAAAAATGCATTCATGTAAATTTACAGTACGAGCTCTTTAAGAAAAATTTTTTGGTTACCCGTCTTTTCTTCAGTTATGTAGCTCGGTGGGGATCTTCCAAAAATAGCATAACATTTAGAATTTAAATAAAAGTTCACTTATTTACTTATTCAATAAAATTTCTTTTTTTAAACATCTTTATTGGAGTATAATTGCTTTACAATGGTGTGTTAGTTTCTGCTTTATAACAAAGTGAATCAGTTATACGTATACATATGTTCCCATATCTCTTCCCTCTTGCATCTCCCTCCCTCCCACCCTCCCTATCCCACCCCTCTAGGTGGTCACAAAGCACTGAGCTGATCTCCCTGTGCTATGCGGCTGCTTCCCAATAGCTATCTATTTTACATTTGGTAGTGTATATATGTCCATGTCACTCTCTCAGTGCAGTCTTCCAAAAGATCATATATTCCAACCCACATATTTCCAGATGAAGAAACAGAAGTCCAGAGAGGTTAAGAGACTTGTCTAAGGTCTCACAATGAATTAGTGGCAGAGCTGGTGATGGAACCCAGATCTCCTTGACCTAATTCAGTGACCTTTTCACATCACTATCTGGCTTTCCCCTTAATTTGTTTTCTGAAGTTATTCTGGATAGGACTTTCGCCTTTGGTACATTCATTCTTTCAATAACAGATGAAATAACAATGTCATCCTTTGTTGCTGTATTTGAGCTATATGATCTTGAGAAAATATCTTGCTCTTTCTGGGTCCTAGTTTCTTCATCAGTAAAATGAAGCAGCTAGATTAGGTGGTCTCTGAGGCTCTTTCCAGCTTTAAGCTCTAATTTCGCAT
Source organism: Delphinus delphis (assembly GCF_949987515.2). Classification (NCBI taxonomy): domain Eukaryota; kingdom Metazoa; phylum Chordata; class Mammalia; order Artiodactyla; family Delphinidae; genus Delphinus; species Delphinus delphis. Next base: position 16,727,980 of record NC_082704.1, on the reverse strand, counting down.
GGCTCCGTGAGTTAAACTATATACACATCATTGGTCATTCTCAATATCTGACTGAGGGATGCTGAAAGAAAATTTCTGTAATTCCATGAATCTAGGCTATACAAACCACTCCATCCTACTCTGCTCTCTCAGCCCTCACAGTGACAGAAATGTCATATTGGTGTTTGGTCTTAGTGTGAGGCACTGAGGTAAGAGCATGGGAGGGATGTTTCCAAACTTACTAGCCACCTTAAAGTAGAACAGCTCAGTCAAAGATCGGGTTAAGGTGTCCAGGTTATGTCACATTCTAACCCTATAATCTCAGACAGTTTTTTCAACCTCTCTGCCATCAATTCCCTTATCTAAAATGGAAATAATTTTACCTAAATTAAGTGACTGTTTTGAAGATTAAATAAGAAAAAATATACAAAGTGCTTAACAGATATTTAGGTGCTTAATAAATGTTGCTTTGACTTCTCCTTAAAAGTCCATTTTTTGTTTTATGATTCCATATATATGAAAGGTCCAGAACAGGCACATCTACACAGGCAGAAAGTATATTAGTGGTTGGCAAGGTCTTGAGGAGTGGTGCAGGAATGGTAGGTATGGGAGTTTGTTTGTTTGTTTGTTTGTTTTGATTAAAAGCTATCTGATCCTTAAAAATTTATGGACTTATACTTTTAATAGGTCTTAAACTTTTGACACTTATGCTGCCAAGGACCTTATTGTTCCTTTATTTCAATGTCCACCATTATTTGATATTCCCATATGTTTACAAGTTTCTCAGCCTTTCTCTCTTTTTTTGGTGATGAAATGTTCTAAAATTATGGTGAGGGTTGCACAATTCTGAATATACTAAAAACTCTTGAATGTACACACATTCACATGTGTGTATTTTATGGTATGTGAATTACATCTCAATAAATCTGTTACCAAAAACAGTAATCCTGATGCGTACTAGGGGAAAAAGTCCATTATAGATTGGTCATCCTTGGCTGCATCTAAATCCTTCTACTGACCTACAGCAGAGGGCCCTGGTAAGCACTGGATGAGATCATTAATTTAAAAGTACTTTGAAAAATTTAATAATGATACAAGAAATGTATTCAAAACAAATGATAAAATCATAATTGGAGAAATAAAGAAATGGAAAGAGACACCTTGCTCCCAAACAGCAAGGCTAAAATATAAGAAAGATGAGACTCTTTAAGTTCATGTATAGATTTAATGCAATATCAATTCAAAATTCTCCAGGATATTTTATAGACTATGACAAATTTATAGTGAAATTCACCTGGAAGAATAAGAAGACAAAAATGACAAAAAATATCATTTTTAGTAATGATGGAGATAGCTTCTCAAGTTTTAAACTTTATTACTAATCCATACATGTAAAAAGGACCATCTGGCATTGGGTTAAAAACAAAGATTGATCAATGAAATAGCATATTTTAGAGAAAGAAAACCAAATACATAAAAACGTCTCCAGTTGGCTAGAAAGAACATGCATACACATACATATATATACACATACAGTAAAGGAAGCACTAACAAATAAATATTATTGGGAAAAGTGTGTATCTATAAAAAAAGAAATAAATTTGGATATGTAACTCACATCATATATTTCAGTAAACTCCAGATCAAAAAGTTAAACATAAAAATCTAAACTGTGAAACTAGAAAAAAAATGAATAGCATTGTTTATCTAGCTAGTGTAGCCATTGAAAAAATGGAAGGTAACATCAAAGCCAAGATGATGTGTTCAAATATGACTAAAAAACTTGTGCACACTGTACTATAACAAAATGAAGATCAAAAAGGAAACAACAGAAAGAGAAAATTATGCGATTGAGCAGAACTTTTAAAACACACCAGTCAGAAGATATAAATAAATAATGAAACATATGAGATCAATGTATGAAGCTCACCAGATGAATGGTCAAAAATGGACAACATTCACAGTAGGAAACTTACTGAGTATGTAATCACATGACAAAACATGTGACCTCAGCATAATACAAATTAAAACACAGTTTCCCAAAAACCTTGCTAAGTATATATATATATATATATATATATATATATATATATATATATATATATATATAAAAAATAAAGAGCACTATCAGGAAACAGGTCACCCTGTAAATTCCTGATGGAAATGTTTATTATCTGTCTTGCCATGTAAATTGCTGGTGATATTTATGAAACACAGCTCTTTGCCCAAGAAATTTTGTTTGCAGGAATACATCCCCAGGGATACAATCCAAAATAAATAAAAGTAATTTATGCAAAAATGTTCATTATATTGCTATTTAAATATTCATCTACTGTATATGTATATCTGTAAATCACCATGTTATATGTTTAGGGGATTCAACTACGTGTAAGACCCAATCCCTCTCCTCAAGGATCCCATAATGTAGCTGGGAAGGCAACTATATGTAAGATAAAGAACTACAGCAGCAAAGAAGAAGAACCAATTTCATTCCATCAGGGTGGAGTGGGGTGGGGTTGGGGAGAAAAAAGGTATCATGGAGGAGGTAATATTAAACATAGACCTTGAAATATGAGTGGGGTTTGGTACAAGATGGGAATGGTTAAAAGACATTTCATGAAAGATTCCAAATGATCAATAGCTGAGGGATGGCTAAACACACCACTGGATATTAACAGGCTGGATGCCTATGTAATCACTAGAAACAACCAAAAGAAATATATTTGTGAAATAACCTCAAGCCACATAAAACCATGATTGTAGCTGAAAAATGTCAGACAGGCACTCAGAGTGCTGGATATCCACAATGTTTGATTCGGTAAAGTTGCTCAAGTTTCATAATTTTAAAAAGTCAACACCACTAGATACATATGAGTGCTAAGACAAACCAACAAGCATTTGAACTGGTCCTTCTCTGAGATTAAACTCTCAGGGTCAGGAAGGCTGTGAACATTAAGTTCCTGCAGTGTCTTCAGGAAAATAAGAGTGGTAGTTGCTTGTGGTTACTGCAAGGGGCTGGATTCTGTGCTTCATTTTTACATTTCCTATGAACACGAGTCATGTGCTTGATGTGCTGCTCCCTCCTCTAGTCACCCTCTTGCCCCCTCATATCCTAGCCCACTAAATCCTCTTCTATTTCCACAAGCAATTGCAATGCCTTGTCTCCAAAATCCATGAGTAATGGGATAGGAGTTAGGAGGACTCCAAACATCTGTCTTGTTTTACTAAGTCTACTAACAGGGAGAAAGAAGAGCACCCAGGATTGAGAACCTTAGTTTATGTAAGCTTGGAATTCATCAGCTCTGATTCCTCCCCACTACATTCTTACCCAAATTTATTGAGTGTTTCCTTTGCAGACATAAAACAGAAATGTGAATACCAACTTGGAGCTACTCAAAGACAATCTTGTTTCTATGTCTGAAGTTTTTCAAGTTCTATGCCTCAGGCAAACATATAAAAATAGATCAATTTTTACTGTATGACCAAAATCAGTGGCTCTTGGTGAAAAAGCCCACCCCATTGTTCACTCCAAATGTAGGGATTTCAACAAAACGCACAATGCCACTAAACTCACCTACAATGTCTTGTCATTTTTATCAAGGACACCTTCAGCATTTCACCCATCTCCCTCAACTGTTTCTTCTGGAAGGACTGAGGCTTTCAGCTTCCTGGACTTCTATCCATATAAATAGCCACTTATGATCCAATTGTGTAGTATTCAAAACAAGCAATATACATCATATAATACAGAGTCATTCTCCTCTGAGAAAATCTGAGGCTAACTGAAAGGCTGCTGTGTAAAAAAACTCTCTTTCCTTAATTATATCTTATGTTTTAGCAAATGTTAAAAAAAACCTCATGCCACTAATTTTTTTTCATCCAAATCCCACTCAAATCTATTCCTACACTTTCACTGTCCTAACACCCCTGTGAGAATACTAGGCCAGTGTTGGTATACACTTTCACATCTGGGCTGATTACGATCAGGTCCTATCAACAGGCCTCAAATTAGAAAGTGCAATGTGAGAGACCTTCAAGATGGCGGAGGAGTAAGATGTGGAGATCACCTTCCTCCCCACAAATACATCAGAAATACATCTACATGTGGAACAACTCCTACAGAACACCAACTACTGAACGCTGGCAGAAGACCTCAGACCTCCCAAAAGGCAAGAAACTCCCCACGTACCTGGGTAGGGCAAAAGAAAAAAGAGAAAACAGAGACAAAGAATAGGAACAGGACCTGCACCAGTGGGAGGGAGCCGTGAAGGAGGAAAGGTTTCCACACACTAGAAGGCCCTTCATGGGCAGAGACTGCAGGTGGCGGAGCAGGGAAGATTTGAAGCCACGGAGGAGAACACAGCAGCAGGGGTGCAGAGGGCAAAGTGGAGAGATTTCCACACAGAAGATCAGTGCCGATCAGCACTCACCAGCCTGAGAGGCTTGTCTGCTCACCTGCCGGGGCAGGAGGGGGCTTGGAGATGAGGCTCCAGCTTTGGAGGTCAGATCCCAGGGAGAGGACTGGGGCTGGCTGCGGGAACACAGCTTTAAAGGGGCTAAAAATAATAAAATACCTAGGAATAAACCTACCGAAGGAGACATAAGACCTGTATGCTGAAAACTATAAGACACTGATGAAAGAAATTAAAGATGATACAAACAGATGGAGAGATATACCATGTTCTTGGATTGGAAGAATCAACACTGTGAAAATGACTCTACTACCCAAAGCAATCTACAGATCCAATGCAATCCCTATCAAACTACCAATGGCATTTTTCACAGGACTACAACAAAAAAATTCACAGTTTGTATGGAAACACAAAAGACCCAGAATAGCCAAAGCAATTTTGAGAAAGAAAAACGGAGCTGGAGGAATCAGGGAGCCTGACTTTTGTCTATACTACAAAGCTACAATAATTAAGACAGTATGGCACTGGCACAGAAGCAGAAATATAGATCAATGGAACAGGATACAAAGCCAGAGATAAACCCACACACATATGGTCGTCTTATTTTTGATAAAGGAGGTAAGAATATAGAAGTGAGAACATACAGCTTCTTCAATAAGTGGTGCTTGGAAAACTAGACAGCTACATGTAAAAGTATGAAATTAGAATACTCACTAACACCATACACAAAAAAAAACTCAAATTGATTAAAGACCTAAATGTAAGGACAGACACTATCAAACTCTTAGAGGAAAACATAGGCAGAACACTCTATGACATAAATCAAAGCAAGATCCTTTCTGACCCACCTCCTAGAGAAATGGAAATAAAATAAAAAATAAACAAATGGGACCTAATGAAACTTAAAACCTTTTGCACAGCAAAGGAAACCATAAACAAGACAAAAAGACAACCCTCAGAATGGGAGAAAATATTTGCAAGTGAAGCAACTGACAAAGGATTAATCTCCAAATTTACAAGCAGCTCAATATCAAAAAAACAAACAATCCAATACAAAAATGGGCAGAAGACCTAAATAGACATTTCTCCAAAGAAGATATACAGATTGCCAACAAACACATGAAAGGATGCTCAACATCACTAATCATTAGAGAAATGCAAATCAAAACTACAATGAGGTATCACCTCACACCGGTCAGAATGGCCATCATCCAAAAGTCTACAAACAATAAATGCTGGAGAGGATGTGGAGAAGAGGGAACCCTCTTGCACTGCTGGTGGGAATGTAAATTGATACAGCCACTATGGAGAAGAGCATGGAGGTTCCTTAAAAAAGTAGAAATAGAACTACCATATGACCCAGCAATCCCACTACTGGGCACATACCCTGAGAAAACCATAATTCAAAAAGAGTCATGTACCGCAATGTTCATTGCAGCGCTATTTACAAGAGCCAGCACATGGAAGCAGCCTAAGTGTCCATTGACAGATGATCGATAAAGAAGATGTGGCACATATATACAATGGAATATTACTCAGCCATAAGAAGAAATGAAATTGAGCTATTTGTAGTGAGGCGGATGGACCTAGAGACTGTCATACTGCATGAAGTAGGTCAGTAAGAGAAAAATAAATACTGTATGCTAACACATATATATGGAATCTATGAAAAAAAAAGAAACAAATGGTTATGAAGAGCCTGGGGCATGACAGGAATAAAGGCAGAGATATAGAGAATAGATTTGAGGACACTGGGATGGGGATGGGTAAGCTGCGACGAAGTGAAAGAGTGGCACGGACTTATATATACTACCAAATGTAAAATAGGTAAATAGTGGGAAGCAGCCACATAGCACAGGAAGATCAGCTCGGTGTTTTGTGACTACCTAGAGGGGTGGGATAGGGAGGGTGGGAGGGAGGGAGATGCAAGAGGGAGGAGATATGGGGATATATGTATATGTATAGCTGATTCACTTTGTTATACAGCAAAAACTAACACACCATTTTAAAGCAATTATACTCCATTAAAGATGTTAAAGAAAAAAAAGACTACCTCTGCGTCCAAAAAAAAAAAAAAAAGAAACTAAAAATAGAACTACCATATGACCCAGCAATCCCACTACTGGGCATATACCCTGAGAAAACCATAATTCAAAAAGAGTCATGTACCACAATGTTCATTGCAGCGCTATTTACAAGAGCCAGAACATGGAAGCAACCTAAGTGTCCATTGACAGATGAATGGATAAAGAAGATGTGGCACATATATACAGTGGAATATTACTCAGCCATAAAATGAAACGAAATTGAGCTATTTATAGTGTGGTGGATGGACCTAGAGTCTGACATATAGAGTGAAGTAAGTCAGAACGAGAAAAACAAATATGATATGCTAACACATATATATGGAATCTAAAAAAAAAAACAAAAATAGGTTCTGAAGAACCTAGGGTCAGGACAGGAATAAAGATGCAGACGTCGAGAATGGACTTGAGGACACGGGGAGGGGGAAGGGTAAGCTGGGATGAAGTGAGAGAGTGGCATGGGCTTATATATACTACCAAATGTAAATTAGATAGCTAGTGGGAAGCAGCCACATAGCACAGGGAGATCAGCTCAGTTCTCTCTGACCACCTAGAAGGGTGAGATAGGGAGGGTATGAGGGAGATGTAAGGGGGAGGAGATATGGGGATATATGTATATGTATAGCTTATTCACTTTGTTATAAAGCAAAAACTAACACACCATTGTGAAGCAATTATATTCCAATAAAGATGTTAAAAAAAAAGAAAAAGAAACAAAATACCTATTGGAAAAAAAAAAAGAAGATTCAATGAGTTTAAATTCATAGACATGTTTCTGGGCAGTCCACTATGCCCAAAATATAGTATTGGATGAGATGCAAGAGGGAGGAAATATATGTATATGTATTCACTTTGATTCACTTTGTTATAAAGCAGAAACGAACACACCATTGTAAAGCAATTATACTCCAATAAAGATGTTAAATAAATAATAAAGTTGAAAATATACTGGCTTTGAAGTACAACAAAACTGAGTCTGAATCTTGTATTTACTACGAAATAACAGTTTTACTTTAGCAAAGTTGTCCTCTCTGAACCTCACCTTTCTTGTCTGTCAAAAGGTGGGGCGGGAGAGAGTCATGGACATATACACACTAACAAACGTAGTAAGGTAGATAGCTAGTGGGAAGCAGCCGCATGGCATAGGGATATTGGCTCGGTGCTTTGTGACAGCCTGGAGGGGTGGGATAGGGAGGGTGGGAGGGAGGGAGACGCAAGAGGGAAGAGATATGGGAACATATGTATATGTATAACCGATTCACTTTGTTATAAAGCAGAAACTAACACACCATTGTAAAGCAATTATACCCCAATAAAGATGTTAAAAAAAAAGGTGATAGTAATACTAAGCTCATATGCTATCGTGATGATTAAATATGAAACATAGGTAAAGCACATGGCACATAACAGCTTCTCAATAAATGGTGGTCATTATTAGCTGCTATGTAGGCTAATACATTGTAGCTTTCTCTTCAGAACATATTTGTACATTAATTATTTATAAATACTCTCTCTTTCTAGCTCTCAAAATAAACATAGATCTTCTCTACTTTCCCAAGGAATAGCTTGGCAATAGTGCAATTACTTTATTAGCAACCTGATTTTACACATAAGGAAACCAAAGTTATATGACTAGTGTAACATCATACAGTGAGTTAGTGACAGAGCTGAATCTAGAACCCAGGTCATCTCATCCCCAGGTCAGCAGATTTTATGCACTCAACTGATACACTTTAGACTAGGCTGTACTGCTATTAACAGTTTGCGGTGTCAGGCAATAATAACAATTATTTTCATTCACTTTTTTTAACATCTTTATTGGAGTATAATTGCTTTACAATGGTGTGTTAGTTTTTGCTATATAACAAAGTGAATCAGCTATACGTATACATATATTCCCATATCCCTTCCCTCTTGCGTCTCCCTCCCTCCCACCCTCCCTATCCCACCCCTCTAGGTGGTCACAAAGCACCGAGCTGATCTCCCCGTGCTATGCGGCTGCTTCCCACTAGCTATCTATTTCACACTTGGTAGTGTATATATGTCCATGCCACTCTCTCACTTACCCTTCCCCCTCCCCATGTCCTTTATTGCTTATCTAAGTCTATGCAAGAAGAGCAAAATAGAATACTGGAAATCTGAGTAATTCAGATTAAAGCTTTTTTTTCTACGTTTGGGGCAAAAGAGCCAAATGAAAAATACTTGGGCAGTTGCAGAAGAAGCAGGGCAAATTAATGTCAATGCTTACTTCCCCATATATACTCTTGTCCTCCTCCAGTTAGTCTGACCATCTGAGTGAAGGGTGCAACTCTCCATCTAGCCAGAAACCTAGGAGTCACACTTAACACCTTAATATCAATACCTCCTTTCTCCACTCCTCCCTTATCCAAAGGTAACCAAGTCCTTCTAACTCTATCTTCTAAATTCTGTTTAATACTTTTTAACCCCTCTACTAGGTGAAAAATTTTTCTCACCTGGAAACTGCAAAAATCTGCTAATTGATCTCTATTTGGCTTTTCTTAGGCTTCTAAAATAAATTTATTATGCACATCCAGTTGGTCTTTTAAGACAAAAATTGGAATATGTATGGAAAAAGGAAAAATTTATGTACTATTATTATGTATCTTGTCCTGTATACCTCTTTTCCTTGAGTCACTAATTATCATTTTGACTTGACTAATTTGCTATATAATTATTTTCACTTTTCCCGCAAACACTATCAGATGTTAAGACTACAAATATCATTTCTTCCAAATAATAAAATGCCAGATTAATTTATTCAACAAATATTTACTGAGGGTCTATTATGTCCTAGGCACTAGAAATGCATCGTGAACAAGATAGACAATATCCCTATTTTTATGAAACATGCATACTTGTAGATGAAGACATATAATAAACAAATATATAAATATATAATACAACGAAAGTGCTACAATAAACTTGTTAAATGCCATGATGAAAAAGTGTTTCCAGTTAAATGCAGTGGATTAGACATTCATATTTATCTATAAATGACATAAAAGAACTATTTTAGAGCCGTAAACCCATGAGAAAAAAACAGGAAAGAGTATGAAAACAGCAGCATTTTAGAAAATGGAAAGCTAAAGAGCAAATATTAACTGATTAGCAGACCCAAGGAACCTGAATCCTAAACCAGTAGTGAGAAAATGAACAATACAATTTGTACCAACAAACTCCCCCCAAAAGGCTCAGACACTAGCAGAATCTAGTCAGCATCTGGTACTTCTATAAGTGAGGGTAAAAGTGGAGCCCAAAACATGGGAATTAGTAGATAAGTGATTTGGGAAGCAATTAGGCCTCCAAATCCCCTTTATTCTTTGCAGCTGGGTAATTCCCCTACGTACTTCCCTCTCATAAAAGACTAGAGACTTATTCTCTGATAATTAAAATAGGAGTTCTGTCTTAGAACTGAGTGTAAGATTAGGTGAAAGTCTAGCTATATACTGCATGTTGAGACCACCAGCCCTCTTCCACTTGGTTCTCAGAAACCTACAGCCAACGCTTGTATCCCCCAAGTAGAAGATTATTTTCTGAGAGAATTTGACCAGACTTACAGAAAATTATCTGAAAATAATTAGGGGTTAACCAAAGGAAAGAATCCAGCCAAATCATCCTACAGTAGGGCCCACCATAACAAAAAGTTTTAATCGTGCTTTTCATGCCCCATTCAAATATAACCAAACATTCAAGGATCGCAAGACATACGATTTGTTTTTAATTATTTCATGTAACGAAGAGATCAAAACGAATGAGGAAAAAAAGCAACTTAGAGGAAACATTTTAGGAAGATGAGAACGTTAAAAATCATCAGAAATATAAAAGAAGATATTGTAGTCATTAAACAAGAATAGTATATTATTTTTTAAATGTGCATTAAATAAAAGAGTTCTTGGATATTTTAAATGACAGCAGAAATAAAGCTTCAGTAGAAGTAGTGGAAAATGAAGTTGAAAGATTCTCACAAAAACTAGACCAAAGGGGGAAGATGGTGGAAGAGTAAGACGCGGAGATCACCTTCCTCCCCACAGATACATCAGAAATACATCTACACGTGGAACAACTCCTACAGAACACCTACTGAATGCTGACAGAAGACCTCACACCTCCCAAAAGGCAAGAAACTCCACACATACCTGGGTAGGGCAAAAGAAAAAAAAAAACAGAGACAAAAGAATAGGGATGGGACCTGCACCACTGGGAAGGTGCTGTGAAGGAAGAAAGGTTTCCACACACTAGGAAGCCCCTTCTCGGGTGGAGACTGCGGGTGGCGGAGGGGGAAAGCTTCAGAGCCATGGAGGAGAGCACAGCAACATGGCTGCGGAGGGCAAAGCGGAGAGATTCCCGCACAGAGGATCGGAGGCGACCGGCACTCACCAGCCCGAGAGGCTTGTCTGCTCACCGGCCGGGGCGGGCGGCACTAGGAGCTGAGGCTCGGGATTCGGTCGGAGCGCAGTGAGAGAACTGGTGTTGGCGGCGTGGGAAAACCATGGAGCTGCCGAAGAGGCAAGAGACTTCTTCTTCCCTCTTTGTTTCCTGGTGCTTAAGGAGAGGGGATTAAGAGCACTGCTTAAAGGAGCTCCAGAGACGGGTGTGAGCCGCGGCTAACAGCGCGGACCCCAGAGACGGGCATGAGACAGTAAGGCTGCTGCTGCCGCCACCAAGAAGCCTGTGTGTGAGCACAGGTCACTATCCACACCCCCCTTCTGGGGAGCGTGTGCAGCACGCCACTGCCAGAGTCCCGGGATCCAGGGACAACTTCCCCAAGAGAAAGCACGGCGCGCCTCAGGCTGGCACAACGTCACGCCGGCCTCTGCCGCCGCAGGCCCACCCCGCACTCTGTGCCGCTCCCTCCCCCCGCCCTGAGTGAGCCAGAGCCCCCGAATCAGCAGCTCCTTTAACCCTGTCCTGTCTGAGCAAAGAACAGATACCCTCTGGCAACCTACACGCAGAGGCGGGGCCAAATCCAAAGCTGAGCCCCGGAAGGTGTGCGAACAAAGAAGAGAAAGGGAAATCTCTGCCAGCAGCCTCAAGAGCAGCGGATTAAATCTCCACAATCAACTTGATGTACCCTGCATCTGTGGAATACCTGAATAGAAAACGAATCATCCCAATTTGAGGAGGTGGACTTTGAGAGCAAGATTTATTATTTTTTCCCCTTTTCCTCTTTTTGTGAGTGTGTATGTGTATGCTTCTGTGTGAGATTTTGTCTGTATAGCTTTGCTTTCACCATTTGTCCTAGGGTCCTATCCATCCGTTTTTTTTTCCTTTTTAAAAAAATTTTTACTTAATAATTATTTTTTATCTTAATAACTTTAGTTTATTGTATCTTACGTTATTTTATTTTCTTTTATCCTCTTTCTTTCTTTCTTCCTACTTTTTACTCCCTTTTATTCTGAGCCGTGTGGATGAAAGGCTCTTGGTGCTCCAGCCAGGAGTCAGTGCTGTACCTCTGAGGTGGCAGAGCCAACTTCAGGACACTGGTCCACAAGAGACCTCCCAGCTCCACGTAATATCAAACGGTGAAAATCTCCCAGAGATCTCCATCTCAACGCCAAGACCAGGCTTCACTCAACGACCAGCAAGCTACAGTGCTGGACACCCTATACCAAACAACTAGCAAGACAGGAACACAACCCCACCCATTAGCAGAGAGGCTGCCTAAAATAATAATAAGTCCACACACACCCCGAAACACACCACCAGACATGGACCTGCCCACCAGAAAGACAAGATCCAGCCTCATCCACCAGAACACAGGCACTAGTCCCCTCCACCAGGAAGCCTACACAAACCACTGAACCAACTTTAGCCACTGGGGACAGACACCAATAACAACAGTAACTACGAACCTGCAGCCTGCAAAAAGGAGACCCCAAACAGTAAGATAAGCAAAATAAGAAGACAGAAAAACACACAGCAGATAAAGGAGCAAGATAAAAACCCACCAGACCTAACAAAGGAAGAGGAAATAGGCAGTCTACCTGAAAAAGAATTCAGAATAATGATAGTAAAGATGATCCAAAATCTTGGAAATAGAATAGAGAAAATGCAAGAAACATTTAACAAGGACCTACAAGAACTAAAGATGAAACAAGCAATGATGAACAAGAACATAAATGAAAGTAAATAAACTCTAGAAGGGATCAATAGCAGAATAACTGAGGCAGAAGAACAGATAAGTGACCTGGAAGATAAATAGTGAAAATAACTACTGCAGAGCACAATAAAGAAAAAAGAATGAAAAGAACTGAGGACAGTCTCAGAGACCTCTGGGACAACATTAAACGCACCAACATTAGAATTATAGGGATCCCAGAAGAAGAAGAGAAAAAAGAAAGGGACTGAGAAAATATTTGAAGAAATTATACTTGAAAACTTCCCTAATATGGGAAAGGAAATACTTAATCAAGTCCAGGAAGCACAGAGAGTCCCATACAGGATAAATCCAAGAAGAAACACGCCAAGACACATATTCATCAAACTGTCAAAAATTAAATACAAAGAAAACATATTAAAATCAGCAAGGCAAAAACAACAAATAACACACAAGGGAATCCCCATAAGGTTAATAGCTGATCTTTCAGCAGAAACTCTGCAATGCAGAAGGGACTGGCAGGACAGATTTAAAGTGATGAAGGAGAAAAACCTACAACTAAGATTACTTTACCCAGCAAGGATCTCATTCAGATTTGATGGAGAAATTTAAAAATTTACAGACAAGCAAAAGCTGAGAGAGTTCAGCACCACCAAACCAGCTTCACAACAAATGCTAAAGGATTTTATCTAGGCAAGAAACACAAGAGAAGGAAAAGACCTACAATAACAAACCCAAAACAATTAACAAAATGGAAATAGGAACGTGCATATAGATAAGTACCTTAAATGTAAATGGATTAAATGCTCCCACCAAAAGACACAGACTGGCTGAATGGATACAAAAACAAGACCCATATATATGCTATCTACAAGAGACCCACTTCACACCTAGAGACACATACTGACTGAAAGTGAGGTGATGGAAAAAGATATTCCATGCAAATGGAAACCAAAAGAAAGCTGGAGTAGCAATACTCATATCAGACAAAGTAGACTTTAAAATAAAGAATATTGGAAGAGACAAAGAAGGACACTACATAATGATCAAGAGATTGATCCATGAAAAAGATATAACAATTGTAAATATTTATGCACCCAAGATAGGAGCACCTCAGTACATAAAGCAAATACTAACAGTCATGAAAGGGGAAATCGCCAGTAACACATTCACTGTAGGGGACTTTAACACCCAACTTTCACCAATGGACAGATCATCCTAAATGAAAATAAGTAAGGAAACACAACCTTTAAATGATAAACTAAACAAGATGGACTTAATTGATATTTATAGGACATTCCATGCAAAAACAGCAGAATACACATTTTTCTCAAGTGCTCATCGAACATTCTCCAGGATAGATCATATATTGGGTCACAAATCAAGCCTTGGTAAATATAAGAAAATTGAAATTGTATCAAGTATCTTTTCGAACCACAACGCTATGAGACTCGATAGCAATTACAGGAAAGGATCTATAAAAAATACAAACACATGGAGGCTAAACAATACACTACTTAATAACGAAGTGATCACTGAAGAAATCAAACAGGAAATCAAAAAATACCTACAAATGACAATGGAGACACGACAACCCAAATCCTATGGGATGCAGGAAAAGCAGTTCTAAGAGGGAAGTTTATAGCAATACAATCCTACCTTAAGAAACAGGAAACATCTCGAATAAACAACCACCATGCACCTAAAGCAATTAGAGAAAGAAGAACAAAAAAACGCAAAGTTAGCAGAAGGAAAGAAATAATAAAGATCAGATCAGAAATATATGAAAAAGAAATGAAGGAAACAATAGCAAAGATCAATAAAACTAAAACCTGGTTCTTTGAGAAGATAAACAAAATTGATAAACCATTAGCCAGATTCATCAAGAAAAAAAGAGAGAAGACTCAAATCAATAGAATTTGAAATGCAAAAGGAGAAGTAACAACTGACACTGCAGAAATACAAAAGATCATGAGAAATTACTACAAGCAACTCTATGCCAATAAAATGGACAACCTGGAAGAAATGGACAAATTTTTAGAAATGCACAAGCTAGCCAAGACTGAATCAGGAAGAAATAGAAAATATGAACAGACCACTCACAAGCAGTGAAATTGAAGCTGTGTTTAAAAATCTTCCAACAAACAAAAGCTCCGGACCAGACTGCTTCACAGACGAATTCTATCAAACATTTAGAGAAGAGCTAACACCTATCCTTCTCAAACTCTTCCAAAATATAGCAGAGGGAGGAACACTCCCAAACTCATTGTACGAGGCCACCATCACCCTGATACCGCAACCAGACAAGGATGTCACAAGGAAAGAAAACTACAGGCCCATATCACTGATGATCATAGATGCAAAAATCCTCAACATAATACTAGCAAACAGAATCAAACAGCACATTTAAGGATCATACACCATGATCAAGTGGGGTTTATCAAAGGAATGCAAGGATGCTTCAGTATACGCAAATCAATCAATGTGATACACCATATTAACAAATTGAAGGAGAAAAACCATATGGTCATCTCAATAGATGCAGAGAAAGCTTTCGACAAAATTCAACACCATTTATGATAAAAACCCTACAGAAAGTAGGCATAAAGGAAACTTTCCTCAACATAATAAAGGCCATATATGACAAACCCACAGCCAACATCGTCCTCAATGGTGAAAAACTGAAAGCATTTTCACTAAGATCAGGAACAAGACAAGGTTGCCAACTCTCACCACTCTTATTCAACATAGTTTTGGAAGTTTTAGCCACAGCAATCAGAGAAGAAAAGGAAATAAAAGGAATCCAAATCGGAAAAGAAGAAGTAAAGCTGTCACTGTTTGCAGATGACATGATACTATACATAGAGAATCCTAAAGATGCTACCAGAAAACTACTAGAGCTAATCAATGAATTTCGTAAAGTAGCAGGATACAAAATTAATGCACAGAAATCTCTGGCATTCCTATACACTAATGATGAAAAATCTGAAAGTGAAATCAAGAAAACACTCCCATTTACCACTACAACAAAAAGAATAAAATATTTAGGAATAAACCTACCTAAGGAGACAAAAGACCTGTATGCAGAAAATTATAAGACACTGATGCAAGAAATTAAAGATGATACAAATAGATGGAGAGATATACCATGTTCTTGGATTGGAAGAATCAACATTGTGAAAATGACTCTACTGCCCAAAGCAATCTACCGATTCAGTGCAATCCCTATCAAACTACCACTGGCATTTTTCACAGAACTAGAACAAAAATTTTCACTATTTGTATGGAAACACAAGAGACCCCGAATATCCAAAGCAATCTTGAGAACGAAAAACGGAGCTGGAGGAATCAGGCTCCCTGACTTCAGACTATACTACAAAGATACAGTAATCAAGACAGTATGATACTGGCACAAAAACAGAAACACAGATCAATGGAACAGGATAGAAAGCCCAGAGATAAACCCACGCACATATGGTCACCTTATCTTTGATAAAGGAGGCAGGAATGTACACTGGAGAAAGGACAGCCTCTTCAATAAGTGGTGCTGGGAAAACTGGACAGGTACATGTAAAAGTATGAGATTAGAACACTCCCTAACACCATACACAACAATAAGCTCAAAATGGATTAAAGACCTAAATGTAAGGCCAGAAACTATCAAACTCTTAGAGGAAAACATAGGCAGAACACTGTGTGACATAAATCACAGCAAGATCCTTTTTGACCTACCTCCTAGAGAAATGGAAATAAAACCAAAAATAAGCAAATGGGACCTAATGAAACTTCAAAGCTTTTGCACAGCAAAGGAAACCATAAACAAGACCAAAAGACAACCCTCGGAATGGGAGAAAATATTTGGAAATGAAACAACTGACAAAGGATTAATCTCCAAGATTTACAAGCAGTTCATGCAGCTCAATAACAAAGAAACAACCCAATCCAAAAATGGGTAGAAGATCTAAAGAGACATTTCTCCAAAGAAGATATACAAATTGCCAACGAACACATGAAAGAATGCTCAACATCATTAATCATTAGAGAAATGCAAATCAAAACTACAATGAGATATCATCTTACACTGGTCAGAATGGCCATGATGAAAAAATCTAGAAACAGTAAATGCTGGAGAGGTTGTGGGGAAAGGGGAACACTCTTGCACTGCTGGTGGGAATGTGAATTGGTACAGCCACTATGGAGAACAGTTTGGAGGTTCCTTAAAAAACTACAAAGAGAACTACCATATGTATTTCTATTTAAACCACCATATGACCCAGCAATCCCACTACTGGGCATATACCCTGAGAAAACTATAATTCAAAAAGAGCCATGTACCAAAATATTCATTGCAGCTCTATTTACAAGAGCCCGGAGATGGAAACAACCTAAGTGTCCATCATCGGATGAATGGATAAAGAAGATGTGGCACATATATACAATGGAATATTACTCAGCCATAAAAAGAAACGAAATTGAGCTATTTGTAATGAGGTGGATAGACCTGGAGTCTGTCATACAGAGTGAAGTAAGTCAGAAAGAGAAAGACAGATACCGTATGCTAACACATACATATGGAATTTAAGAAAAAAAAATGTCATGAAGAACCTAGGGGTAAGACAGGAATAAAGAAACAGACCTACTAGAGAATGGACTTGAGGATATGGGGAGGGGGAAGGTTCAGCTGTGACAAAGTGAGAGAGTGGCATGGATATATATACAATACCAAATGTAAAATAGATAGCTAGTGGGAAGCAGCCGCATAGCACAGGGAGATCAACTCGGTGCTTTGTGACCACCTGGAGGGGTGGGATGGGGAGGGTGGGAGTGAGGGAGACGCAAGAGGGAGGAGATATGGGAACGTGTGTCTATCTGTGGCTGATTCACTTTGTTGTAAAGCAGAAACTAACACACCATTGTAAAGCAATTATACTCCAATAAAGATGTAAAAAAAAAAAAAAAACTAGTCCAAGGAAACAGAGACAGAAAGTAAGAAAAAAAAATTTTTTATTTAGAAGATCAAACCAGGAGGTTTGGAATAGGTTTGATAGGAATGAAAGGTTTTTCTGAAAGAGAGCAGTGAAAATGGAGGAGAGGAAATTATCAAAGAAATCATTTAAGTAAAATTCCCAGAACTCAAGAAATAGTTTCCAGATTAAAAGGGCCAATTGAGTACCCAGCAATACTGATGCAAGTAGGTTCACACCAAGGCATGCCATATTGAAATATACGAAGAATACTGGAAACCAAGAGGAGATTATATTTGAATGGCAGAAGTTGAGTAGGAAGGCAAAGATGAATAAGGGCCACAGTGATGACCACAGTCATGGCATTGCATATAACCACTATATCCAATCCATCATACTCTGCCTGCTCTACTCTAAAAGGTCATCCAGTATCCAAAGACTTCTATTTACCTCCACTGTACCCTCTTAGCCCAATCCAATTGTCTTTCTCTTAGATTACTACAGTAGCCTATAACTGGGCTCTCTGTCTTTACTCTGGCCCCCTATAGCCCATCGTCCAGATAGCAGCCAGAATCATCTTTGCAAAGTGTAAATCAGACCTCTTTTCTTCCTTTCTTAATCCTATCAATGGCTTTACACTGCTTTCAGAATTAAGTCCAAACACTTCACCATAGCATTCTGGACTCCACTATCAGGTGCCCTTGAATATCTTTTGACATCATCATCTATCTGTCTCTCTCATTACTTCCAGACACATTGATTTAATTTACATTCTAAGTACATGCCCACTACATTTCCAGCTTAGATCTTTTTCACTAGTCTCTATCTGCAATCTCCAGCTCTTTCTCATCACTCATTACTTAGGTCTCAGCTCACTTGTCACTTCCTCAGAGAAAAATTCCCTGATCAACTTACCTAAAGCAGTCACTGACCCAGCAATTCTCTACACCACTTTATTCCAGCATTTATTCTAGCTATTATCAGCTAAAATTATGTTTTTAAATTCATCTCTCTGTATATATTTATTATCTGTATTCTCCCACAAGAATATAAGTGCCATATGGGCAAAAGTGAATTTGCCTATCACTTTGCATGTTCATAGGTGCTCAATAAATATCGCCTGAATTAACTTTCTAATGGATTAACCACCAAGAGTTCACAGACCTTAACACAGCAACAGAATAGAGTTGCAGATTTACATGGTGACATAGTGGCCACATATTAGATAATCCGAAAGGCATCCCATGGCTGAGGAAAAAATGATAAACAGGCTCATCAATGTCACACCTGAAGAGAAACCAATAGCTTTGAACTCTGCTATAATGTCCTCTAGCTTCTTTGTTCCCATGACTAAGGAGTAGCAAACATGGAGAAAAGATACACTAGTAAGAAATACACAAATGGTGTAAAATGGAGTATGTATGTGCAAGGTAGGGGTGATTATTTTGATACAAAAGAGGGTAATCAAGCCCAGTTCCTCACTGTAGCAATAGAAAAAATAATTTTTATTGCCCCTCAAAAAGAGACCCCTGAAGAGCCAGGCTCTAACTGATTCTCAAGAACATAAACTCAAATTGGTGGTATTAGATTTCCTTTCTTTACAGATCACATGGCAAGCCCAGTTTCGGAGAGGGTACTTGTCTTAGTCTGCTAAGGATGCCATAACAAAATACCACGGAGTGGCCTAAACAACAGAAATTTATTTTCTCACAGTTCTGGAGGCTAGAAGTTGCAGATCAGGGTGCCATCATGGTCAATTAATGGTGAGAGCTCTGTTCCCAGCTTGCAAACAACCACCTTCTTGCTGTGTCCTCACATGGCAGAAAGAGAGAGAGAGAGAGAGAGAGAGAGAGCGTGCACTCTGATGTCTCTTTTTATCAGACATCTAATACTAATCCCATCATGAGGTGCCCACACTCATAACCTCATCTAAACCTAATTACCTCCAAAAGGTCCCATCTCCAAATGCCATCACACTGGGGGTTAGGGCTTCAACATATGGATTTGGGTGGGGGGACACAATTCAGTCCACAGCAGTAATGAAACTGATAGAGAAAAGAGGCAAAGTGTAAGGCAGGCCTGCCAGATGATACAGTTGAATGAAAGAGTCTACAATTACATCCCTCTCACGATTTATCTATTGGTGGAGCTCACTAAAGCACTCCTACATTTCCAATTATCCAACTCCCAGCACTCCCCTCTCCATCCTACTACCCTTCCAAACCATCATGTGGTAAATACAAAGATTGTTATATTCTAAAGTTATCTGATGGGATCAAGTTACATAGCCAGGAAAGGAATTCCTTCATGTTTAATAGATCATAAATCCAGTATGCATATTAGGAAAATAATATGTTCAAAGTCACACTGAAAATAAGATTTCAAGCCGGATTTGGGACCAGAGCTCTTGTCTCCCAGCAAAAGGCTTTTGCCTCTGGAGATACGGCTATTGTCCCAAGAGACCCATGCCTCAGGTTGGTTCTGAAAGAATGCCATAGAGATTTAAGGGCTGCTAAAACCTTGGGTCACTGTGACCCTTACTCTGTACTTCGTTGTTGAATTCTGTCTTTCACTTCATCTAAGTAACTGAAAATCAGGAAGATCCTCCTTCTCTACCAACCTTGAATCTCATTAGGGAAGAAGTACACTGTGTACTTGTTCCCTTGGCACTTCAGGTGGCAAATTTCATCCTTTTCCAGGCCAATTAGAAGCTTGCAAGTACCTTGTTCCCTTGCCAGCTGCCTTCAAGGACAGTGTGCTCCCTAAGACCCACATGACAACAAATATTACTTAACACAGACCAATAATTCCATACCGCAGTTGAAAATATCAGATTACTACTGAGATTGAAGCATTGACTAGAAAAGAGTCCCAATGATCTCCTGATTATGAAGCAATTATGGGTATAGGAACTGTCACCTCCCCTAAACTTATGTTCTCCAGGACACCTTTTATGATAAAACCCACCTAACTCTGACTACTCAATTCCTCTACTTTGCATTCTATTGTTTGCCTTTGTTCAGTTTTTGCTTTAAAAGACTACTTTGGGATGCAGAGCTGTCATTGTACAAGTATGTGTTCTCCCTAACCAACTTGTGTGTTCTGTATAGCTGCTTCTGAGTATGGTCTTCATTACCTGTGCTTTATCTGTTCTAAATTTCTCTTTCCTGCATTTCTTTTCACTGACAAAATAATCTAATGTTATGGGGAAGCATAAAAGCTAAGGGTTGGAAAAATATGGCTCATGTACCAAAAAAGCAAGCTGAATAGCAAAATGTGACACAATCTGCTATGATTCTCTGTGATAATAGGAACTAAATGGTTTAACTTTGATGCCCAAATATCTCCCTACTGATCTCCCTTCAATAGTCCCGCTAGGTCCCAATGTCTCCTTATGTAGCTGCCAACAAGACCTTCATAAATTGATAACTGGATGGAACAAGGATGCTGTAGGTAATCTAACACTTGCTCTCTTAGCTTTATCACTCCTCTCAGTATTTTTTGTTTTTATTTTTGTTTTTTTGCAGTAAAGGATGTTTGTGGAGGGGAAAAAGAAACAGGTAAGAAGGGGAGTCAATCCTAGATCCTTGGGCCCCCTCTCCCAACTGGATGAGAGAGGAGAGGGGAGACCTATGGCATGCTTCTCTCACTTAATTTCCTCTTCTCTAATCCTGAAGAAGAGCTTTAATAATGCCTCTTTCTCCCATTAGTGAAACAACGAATTAATGGATAATCTGTTTGTCTACCCTGAAGAGGTTGCCATTAAAGGCAGAAACAGAGATTGGCTCCAATCTAGTTTACAAGCTGATAACAGTTCCTAGTGTTTTTCAAAAACTTCTATTAATCAGATTACTTAAAGCTATGTTTAATCTTTTTCTCTCCCTTCTGCTGCTAACCTTTACTACCACCTCCAGATGACCCCTCTTCCCTAACACCTCTTCTATAATAAGCCCACTACCCCCACACATAGCATAGGTGAACCCATCAGGCAGAATGTAATTTTATTGTCACAAACTCTTTCTAAGCTAGAAATTGAAAAACTTCATGAATTATACATCAAAACACATATACCAAACCCACATTGTTAGATGAAAAGAAACTCTACTATTTCTACTACCCACCTTCTAGTCATATATGATCACATTTCCACCACAACCTTCATAAATGTACCCAATTAGAAATCACAGAATTGTCAAGTATCAGAGTGGGAAGGTAGTATAGAGATAATTTAGTCTAACCCTCTCATTTTACAGAGGATAAAACTAATACCCAGAGAAAGGGCTTTCCAAAGGTCACTCAGGTAGTTGAGAATATAAGTTCAACTAAAACCATGGCCATGTTTATGATCCTCTGTGTCAAAACAAACATATATTCAACTAAGAATTTAAGGGTATTTGGATCCATCCTCCAAATGAGGAAGCATCAATCTTTTCAAATCAAAAATGACCCCATTCATCATATCTGAACATCCCTGCTCTTTCCTGTACTGCTTTGCTGCTATTGTCAATTCCCAGGACTCTTTCTTTCCCTGGCCTCTGAACAGCCCCCACGAATGAGCAATTCCTAAACGCACTTGCTATGACGTTTGCAAAGGCAGCCACTCAGAGAAAAGGTCAGTGTCACTGTTCTGTTTCCAAATATGTCCCTTTAAAGAATCAGACATTACAATACTGAATACCAATTGCCTGAAGACTTAGAAATCTCCTCTAGGAAAGTTCAAGGCTCCTGAAAAAAATGGAAAATCCAGTGAAGTTTGTGAAGTGATTTACCAAGTTGAAAAAGGAACACAAAAGGGGAATGAAGAGACACCCTTTTTCTACTGGCCTGGGGAATTGCGCTGATGGGTTCACAAGAGAGTGACATGATTCCTCATTCCTCTGTCTTTATACTCAGCCATTTCTCTAGTGAGCTGGAAAGTCAGGCAAGCCCCACACATGCTCTCTGGTCACTGTAAATAGGGGGTCGGGTTTCTAGGGAGCCTCCAAACATAGAAGTAGAGCCACAAAGGAAAGAAGTAATTATTTATAGCTATTTTGCTTTGTACTTCTGATGTTAGTTCTTACCTGGTACCTGTCAGTCAGCTCTGATCTCTGAATTTCCCATGACAGAAAATGATGCTTACTATTTCTCTTAGATGTTGCCGAGCATCCTTAATCATATGGTATACACAAAAACCTTCACAATCATACCCAACCTATTACTTTCTAGTCTCACCTTCTACCACTTTCTCCTGTGCTATAGCTAGTCTCACTTTCTACCACTATCTCCTGTGCTACAGCCCACACTGGACAACTCTAAGTTACTGCACGCATCTTGTATTTTGAGGACTCACACTTTTTTCCCCTCTGTATCTTTACAAATTGTGTTTCAAATTGCTAGAATGCCTCCATCCCATCCTCCATTTCATTACGTAAGACATATTTTTAAGCTATTTTCTCTTTAAAGTCTTCCATGATCCCTACCCTTACCTCAAATTAATTGTTCTATAAATAATTTCTATTCTTCTATTAATTCAATCATTCACAAATTGTTGAGTATGAACAATTTGTCAGGCACTTTGCTAAGCACTGGGAATATAACAGTAGGTAGACATATTCCCTATCCTTATAGAATTTATAGGATAATAGGAAAAATAAGTATTTGCAGTACTTTTCATAGGAGATGTATACATGGCTATGGGATGTCACTGCAAGGATTTGACATAGTCTTGAGAGGTCAGAAAAGGTATACCTTCAGAAGGAGCATTTAAATTGAGAACTGAAATAAAAACATGAGTTAGCCAAATATAAAGGCTGTTCCCTTCCAGAAAGAGAATACAAACATATGAAAAAAACAATAAGGCAAGAAGGAATTTGGTATTTTCAAGAAACTGAAAGAAGGGGAAAGTGGCACAACGTGAGAATTCAGAAGAAGGCCAGGCATTGTAGGCTACATTATTAATTCTGGACCATAAACTAAGAGGATTAGGAAGTCACTGAAAATTATCAGCCTGGGGACTGTTTGGAGGGAACAAAAGTAGATGTAGAGACATGGTGATGGCTTAGAATAGGGTGATGGAGAGAAGCAGATACATTTGAGAGATATTTAAGATGGGGAATCTACAGGACTTAAATAATGGGATCTTAAGAAATAAAGATGGAAGGTATCAAAAATGACAAAAATTGATAATGCTATATTTTATTGAGGTAAAGAATAATAGAGGAGGGCCAAAATTGATTTCAGCAGTGTTGTGGGTAGACAATGAATATGGTTTTGAAAATACTAAATTTGAGGTGCTTATGAGATATAGAATTGTATATAACAAACAGTCAGGTGTGTGGTTCTGGGGCTCAGAAGAGAGAGCTAATTAAAGATAAGAAACAGAATCATCAGCATAAAGATGGTAACCGAAGTCATGAAAGTGGATAATTTTACTCTAGGGATAGAGTAGAGTGAGCAAATAAAAACTTCGTGATGTCACAACAAACATTTAAAGGTTATATTGAAGAGCCATGAAAGGAGATGGAGAAAGAGTGGTCAAAGAGATAGAAGGAAAACCAGGGGATTGCAGGTTCTCAACATCCAACAAAAGAGGGTACATCAAGAAAGAGGACCTACTGTATAGCACAGGGAACTATACTCACTATTTTGTACTAACCTACAAGGGGAAAGAATCTGAAAAATGATATATATGTGTGTGTGTGTGTGTGTGTGTATATATATATATATATATATATATATATATATATATATATATATATACCTGAACCACTGTGCTGTACACCTGAAACTAACACAACGTTGTAAATCAACTATACTTCAATTAAAAAATATATATATATATATATAAAGAAAGAGGACCATCATCTGAGGTGAGTGCTGTTGAGTTGCCAAGAAGTGTGGATTTAGCAACATGGGTGTCATTGTGACCTTATCGAGAGCTATTTCAATAGAGTTGTGTGAGGCAGAAGACAGATTGGAGTGGGTTGAGGTGAAGAAATGGAGACAGAAATGTAGACAATTCAAGAAATTTGTGTTTAATGGTATGAGTGAGATTGTTTAGTAACTGAGGAGGCTAAGGGATCCTGGGGGCCTTGCTTGTCTCTTTGTTTGAACATAAGAAAGACTATAACATGCTTTAAAGCCAAAAGAAAAATCCAGTAGAGAAGGGCTGATTGAAGATATAAGAAATAAGTTAACTGATAGCATAAGTCTTCTGGGAAAGTAAAAGGGGAAGGAATCCAGAATATAGGTGAAGGGATTGGCCCTTAATAAAAGGAAGGATAACCTTCCGTAGTAACATTAAGAAAGAAGAGGGTAGTGAATTGTCCATAATCTCTCGGTTTGGAGGTAGAGTTAAACAGGAAGTGAGGTCCTTTGCTGGGATTCAGAGTAGGGAGAAAGATAGGAGTGAAGTTTCAGAAGATAATTTTTAGTCAAGTTCTCAGAATGCTTTTATTTCTAGAGCTCCCCCATGATTAATAAGGGATATTTTAGTGCAGTGATTAAGAAAATGGGATCAAGAGTGAGAGTTTCTGCTAAGAACCTTGGCTCTACCATAAAGTAGTTGTATGACCTTGGGCAAATCATTTAACTTTTTTATTTTCAGTTTCCTCATCTGTGAAAAGATACATGTGTATATATATATAAATCCCAAGAAATCAGTGAGTATCAATATATCCCAGTAGAGAGGACTTCATCCATAGAGGATGGAATTGAGAGTGGTTTCTAATGAGTAGCCTAGAGAATTGTGTCCTGAGCCCTAGGGTGATCTTTTTCTAAATCCAGCAGCAGGGACACCACCACCAGTTGAGGTTTTCAGTTTTATTTCATCCCTCTCCTCTGTCTTTTTCTGTATTTAGAAAGAGAAAAGGTTCACATCTGTGGCTGGGAAAATCACCATTTTTTGAGTGGAGGAAGTGGAACTGTTTTTTTTCTGGAAAAGCTTTGGAAATAGCCACAAAACATCTAGGTAAGTTCCAAAGGAGGGGGATCCCCAACCCAAATACACAAATGTTTGTTACCCAAGTCCACTACAAGAGTATTGTGCCTTGATTCAAGTCACAAATTAGTGACCTGAATATACAAGGGTTGAAAACCTGAAGATACTTATGTGTTTGGTTGTAAAAGATGGTGCCACCTAGGAGATAGTAGATGAGAACATGCAGTTAAATGGAACTGACTGATATGGTGTTTGAAGGTGGAATCAGAAACGTGGACTGTCAAATTTTGCTAATACAGTCTGCATTAGTGAAAAGCCTATATTACATGTACATAATAATATGCCACTTTATTATTTTCAGTACATTCTGTACATATGAAATGGCTAAATGTTGCCTAGCAGAGGTCCCACCAGAACTGATCCTGCCTGATTTATAATCAGCACATTTATTTGTTAGTATGCAAATAAGAACTGCTATAGTACTTGGGGAAAATTGTGTTGTTAAGTAAGTGCAACATTTCTCCTGCAATTTTGCTCCAACTGTTAATTAGTTCTGCTAACCTCTTTTTGCAGATTGTATGAAGTTAAACAGCAAACCAGCAGAAGTATGTGAATTTATACAATGGCAATCCAGTTGTGTTACACTGGGAAGGTTGTATGAAGACATACAGATTTTTTTTTAAGAATTAATTTTTATAGGTTTTATTTATTTATTTATTTATGGCTGTGTTGGGTCTTCGTTGCTGCACGCGGGCTTTCTCTAGTTGTGGCTAGCGGGGACTACTTTTCATTGTGGTTCGCGGGCTTCTCATTGTGATGGCTTCTCCTGCCATGGAGCACCGGCTCTGGGAGCATGGGCTTCAGTAGTTGTAGCACGCAGACTCAGTAGTTGTGGCACACGGGCTTAGTTGCCCCTTGGCATGTGGGATCTTCCCAGACCAGGGCTCGAACCCGTGTCCCCTGCATTGGCAGGTGGATTCTTAACCACTGCGCCACCAGGGAAGCCCAAGACATATAGATTTTTGAGTAAGTAGCAAGTATGTAAAATGGATTTCACAGCAGCATAGATAAGGTACAAGCTGGAATAAGCAAAGACAAAGCTTCCCATTTGTTAGCCCATTTGCTCTCATTTGGACTTACACACATATGGTAAAAACGCTTTGGCATCAAGATTCAAAGTCAATCTCCACCACCTGCTAGCTTTGTGACGTTGGCTGAGCAAGCTCTTATGTGCCTAGAACATAGGTGATGCTCTTCACAAACATGAAGCTGTAAGCAATATAGTAGCAATCGAGCACTGTTGTTAAGTAAGAGGTTCTGAGGTCAGACTGACTGAGCTCAGAATCCTCACTCCACTACACTAGCTATGCATCACTCTTATCAAATTATTTAACTTCTTTAATTCTTGATTTATTCATCTGTAAATGGAACATTTTCTTAGTAGACCTACTCAGCTTACAGAGTTGTGGCTGTAATCAATGTATAATAATAATAATAACAATAACAATAATAACAATAACAATAATAATCAATGTAAAGCACTTAGCACTTGCATGCAACTGCAACATAGTAAGCCCTCAATAAACACTCGCTGTTAAAAGTGTTATCCCAAAACTTTCTTCATTGTGGCTTATGCCCAATCAGCTCCACTATAAATAGCCTTGTTAAGGACACTTACCTTTGCATTGCTTAATTCAGTGGACACCCCTGCATGACTTCAGCAGCATTTATGGCAAATAACTAATTTTTCCTTGTTGAGAAGTAAAAACTGGGAAGTTTTCAGAAAGATCTGAGGAAGAACTAATTACTTAAAGGATAAAATTTTGGATCAGGTGCTGGAAGTAGAGTGTGGCATCTCTCTCTCTGGAACACTAAAACATGATCAGCTAAACCATCACATGCATATTGAATATTTAACTGCCCAAAGACAGAGGCTCAGCTAGATGTTCTCTGAAGGTTTCTTTTTGCCTTTAAAGTTTGTGATTTTTCCAAATTAGTGAATGATATCAGCTACTATTTGTGCAGCAATAGCTAAAATACAGATATGGGCATTTTACATATGTCCTTGCAATCCTCACAAAAATCCTATAAAGTGGGTATTCTCCACATTTTAAAATTGATGAAATAATCTTAGAAAAGCACAGATAACAGTCATGAAGATACTGAGTGGTAAATTCAAAATATTTCTTTTTTAATTTATTCACTCATTCTTGTATAAATACAACCAATATTTATGAACACCTACTATGTGCTGGGCACTGTTTTTAACACTGGTGTATTGCATTGAACATAGTAGATAAAATCAACGCCCTTGTGGAGCTTGTATTTTGGTAAGCAGAAAATAAGACACAAGACTATCTGGTTCAAGGCTTGATTCACTTCTATAATATGGTACAATGTCCTCTGACTGGATTTTGTGTCATGTTACCATTTTACGGTGAAGTCGAATTTTTCCCGTTTTAGACACAGCAAAATCATGCACCAAGGAAACCAAACTATCTCCGAATTTTTCCTCCTCGGACTCACAGTGGTGTCTGAACAGCAGCAGCACATCTTTACGCTGTTTCTGTGCATGTATCTGGTTACCATAGTGGGAAACTTACTCATCATCCTGGCTATTATCAATGACGCTCACCTCCACAGCCCCATGTACTTCTTCCTTGGCAATCTATCCTTCACTGACATCTGCTTCACAACCACTACCATCCCCAAAATGTTGGCAGACATCCAAAGCCAGAGCCTAATCATCTCTTTTGCAGGGTGCCTTCACAAATGTACTTTTTTGTGTTGCTGGTGGACCTGGACAATTTCTTCTTGGCAGCCATGGCATATGACCTGAACATTGCCATCTGTCACCCATTACACTATGCTGCATTACTGAGTCCCAAGGGTTGTGTCCTGCTGGTAGTGACTCCATGGGTTGTCTCTAATCTTGTTTCAGTACTGCATCTCAGTCTGCTGGGCCTCCTGAATTTCTGTGATCAGAGAGAAATCCCACACTTCTGTGACCTGGAAACCATGTTAAGGCTTGCTTGTTTAGACAGCCAGATCAATGATTCGACAATCCTAGTCATTGGGGGATCAGTTATCTTCATCCCATTCACCTTCATTTTTGTCTCCTATTCCCTTATTGGTTGCACTGTACTTAGGATTCCTTCAGCCAAGGGGAAGTGGAAAACATTCTCCACTTGTGGCTCCCATTTCTTAGCTGTGGCCCTCTTCTATGGATCCATTGTTGGGGTCTACTTTCCTCCATCTTCTGCCTACTCAGCAGAAAGGGATAAGGTGGCTGCCATCATGTATACGGTTGTAACTCCCATGATGAAGCCCTTCAGCTATAGTCTAAGGAACAAGGACATGAAAGGAGCACTGAGGAGACTACTCATCAGGGAAATCTATTTCTGGAGATGGTGATCCCTGCTGTAAGAAATACCTGTATCAACTTCTTAGACTTAGATGAGCACACAGAGGATCCAAACCTCAGGCTACTGTGCCACCATGGTAGTTTCTTCCCCATCCATTTCCTGTCCCAAATACAGGTCCAAGACTCTAGATAGGACTCATCTCTCCATAAAAATAATACCAAAATAAAACAAAACAAAAATGCTCCTTTACTCCACAGTCCTTCACAATTTACAAACAGAGTTTTACCTGAATAAGCTTATGGCTGTGTAGTCAGTACTTACTAATTGGTCTCTAATTTTTGGTTGGTGCCTCCCTTCCCCCTCTACCAAACCCTACATGCTAGATCATTGATAGGAAGGAAGGGAGGAAAAGAGGAAGGAAGGAAGAAAACATTGATGACAATAGTTCAAAATATCTTACAGATAATACCATTTTGAAATTCACAACTTCCAAACAATGACTTGATTCACACTAGTATTTTGGGGTGAATACTGTATCATTCTCATGTACTAGGCAAGAAAAAAGATGCACTAATAGAAGATAAACAAACTAAGGCAAAAACTATCATGTCATTTGTCCTGCTCTGAGCCCTACAGAGGCTCCCCAACAAAGCTTAAGTTCTTCAGCATCTAAGATCCTCTACCACCTGCACTCACCTACATTTCCAGAAGTAAGAATCATCATTCGCTATCTGCTCACCATCTTTTGAACACCCTACATCCCAGGTACACTGGACACTTTGTCATTCTTTGGGCAGTGTATGGATTTGCATGACTCTTGTCTTTGTACATGTTACACCCTCTCCTTGGAATATCTGTTCCATTCTCTCTTCCTACAGACATTTGACACTTTTTAAAGGCTCCATCTCAGGTCTTACACTCTCTGTGAATTATTTCATAATTCTTACACCTTTCTAGGTAAAATTATTCCCTTTTCTCCTCTAGGATCCTGTAGCACTTTATTTTACTATTGTATCACTTATCACAATTAATTATAATTATATTTGTCAGTGTTATCCAAGATGATCTGATCTCTTTACAGTGTACAGGAACTATGTTTTATTAGTCTCTGTAGCTCTAGCCTAGTATAATGCCTGAAACAGGGTAGGTATTCAGTAAACCAAATTGAATAAAACAATTGTCATCTCTCAAAACAGAAAATTTATTTTTAGTTTATCTTCTGCTGACTTGTTGAGTAATACTAGATGACTCAATTAATCTCTCTGAGCTTAGTGTCCCATTGATACAATTCATGAAACAGTATACTAACTTTTGCCTCCTAGCTACCCGCATTGATGATATAGAACATGTTAGAGGTTAAAACTTTCTGAGGCTGTTAAAGTGCCACAGTGGGTAGGTGCCAGGAGTCCAAAATAAATCAAGAGAAACATAAAGAAAATCAGGTATTCAACATACACAAGAATATGAGGATTTGAGGTGTGGTTATGAAACTTAAGACATGATACCTGGGTTCTTTTATTCTGTATCTGTGTAATATCCTAACCTTTGATCATGGAGGAAACTTCAGGCTTTCATGCATCTGATACTGCTAAAACATATTCCAGTTACAGTGTCTGGTTGAATGAACCTAGCTCTTTGTTCTGCCTTCAGGGTTGGGTTTGTGGCTTTGCTGCGACACCACAATAGTTCAGTCAGTGCACTCAAAGTGTAGTTTGCCGACCTATGCTAATCACAAAACTATTTGTTACTGGTCAGCAGAGGGATTGAGGTGAGATAAGTTTAGAAACTGAGACAAACATTTAGAAATATAGAGCAATTTCACATTGCTATGAAGTTTTTGTTTTATTTTACAGAAGTATCAGTTTACAAAAATTTGGAAATTAAAAAGTCTAGAAGCACTAGATGCTTCCCTGTCTTCTCCTCCTCCTTCTACTTCTTTTTCTTCTTCTCCTTCTTATACTCCCCTTCCTCCTTTCCCTCCCCAATTTCTCCTTCTCCTTCATCATGTTCAACATAAAATCTTAAGCAGGACTCTGTATGATGAATACCTTTTTAACCAATACCATCAGGGACTGATATTGGATATTTAATTTAAAGCATCAATTAAAGCATTTCTAAAGTATACAAACAGCTCATACAGCTTAATACAAAAAGAAACAAACAACTCAATCGAAACATGGGAAGAAGACCTAAATAGACATTTCTCCAGAGAAGACCTACAGATGGCCAACAGGCACATGAAAAGATGCTCAACATCACTAATTATTAGAGAAATGCAAATCAAACCTACAACGAGGTACCACCTCACACCAATCAGAATGGCCATCATTAAAAAGTCTACAAATAATAAATGCTGGAGAGGATGTGGAGAAAAGGGAACCCTCCTACACTGTTTGTGGGAATGTAAACTGGTGCAGCCAATATGGAGAACAGTATGGAGGTTCCTTAAAAAAGTAAAAATAGAACTACCATATGTTCCTACAATTCTACTCCTGGGCATATATGTGGAAAAAATGAAAACTCTAATTTGAAAAGATACATGCACCCCAATGTTCATAACAGCACTATTTACAATAGCTAATACATGGATGCAACCTAAATGTCCATCAACAGATGAATGGATAAAGAGGATATGGTATATATATATATATAAATGGAATACTACTCAGCCATAAAAAGGATGAAATAATGCCATTTGCAGCAATATGAATGTACCGAGAGATTATCATACTAAGTGAAGTGAGTCAGACAGAGAAAGACATGTATCATGTGATATCACTTATATGTGGAATCTAAACTATGACACAAATGAACTTATCTACAAAACAGAAACAGACTCGCAGACATAGAGAACAGACTAGTGGTTAGCAAAGGGAAAAGGGGGGGAACTCAATTGGGAATATGAGATTAACAGAAACAAACATCTATATTTAAAACAGACAAACAACAAGAACCTACTGTATAGCACAGAGAACTATATTCAATATCTTGCAATAACTTATAATGGAAAAGAATCTGAAAAAGAATATATATATGTGAAACAATCACTTTGCTGTACACCTGAAACATTGCAAATCAACTATACTTCAATTAAATAAATAATTGAAATTTTTTTAAATTAAAAATACATCAATTAAAGCAAAGAGTCATTAAGCTCACACAGCCCCTTAACACTTCATTTTTCAGAATACTCTATTTTGGCTTATTCCATGCAAAGATATATTCCTTAACTCATCTTTTGATGTAGGGGACAAGACCCTTTCTTTGATTATGGATTGACTGATTGTGTTCTGAATAATCACTGTTGAATGAATCTCACATTTTAAAAAATATCATACATTGTTTTATTCTTGATAATAAAACTGGGCCTACTCATGTTATAAAATTTAGAAAATACAGTAAACTATATAAAAGATAAAATTAAAAAATCACCACAATCCCACTTTCTACAGATAGCCATTGTGACATTTTGGTGTATTTTTTTCTATGAAAATATATAAGATATATAAAGAATATATATAAGGATATACATGTAATATAGAAGTTAAACTAGAAATGTAACAGGTGAGGTCTTAGATGTACTTTTGGCATAGATGTATTCCTTTTGATATCAGTGTTGCTAAAGCCTATGCCTTCAAGTCTTTGCACCCCTGTTTAGCTTTGCAACATGCCCTCACCCCACCCCCAGCACTTCCAGCTTCCCCATCCTGCTCTACTTTTGTTTTCTTCAACACTTGCCACCTTTAATCTATTAAAAACTTTTCTCATTTATTATGTTTATTGTTTTCTGTGTGTCTTTTCCTCACCCCTTCAATGTAAGCTCCAAGAAGGCAGGATCTTGCCAGTTTTGTTCAATGATGTATCCCAAATGCCTAAAGCAATGGTAAGTGCAAAGTAGGTGCTAAATAACTCATCGTGAAAGAATGACTTAAGATTATATGAGTCTTGGGGGGGAGTAGTCAAGATTGCGGAATAGGAGGACGTGAAATTCACCTCACCTCACAAGTATATCAAGAATACATCTACAAGTGGAATGATTTTCACAGAACACCTGCTGAACACTAGTGGAAGACCTCGGACACTTAAAAGGACAAGAAAAATCCCCACACAACTGCATAGGATGAAAGGAAGAAAAAAAGAAAAGAGGAAACAGGAAGGGACCAGCACCCCTGGCAGGGAGCTGAAGGTGAAGAGAGGTTCCCACACTCAGAAAAGCCCTGCTCACGGTGGGGAAATCAGCTGGGACAGAAAGAGACCTTCGGGGAATCAGAGGGGAATGCAGTAACCAGTCTGTGGAAGGCAGGACAAAGTAAGAACTGTGCACATGGTCTGTGCCACAGCCCTGCACACCCCAGCATAAGTCATGTGTCCCCTGGTAGAGTGGGGGCCTGGGAGC
This sequence comes from Delphinus delphis, assembly GCF_949987515.2. Lineage (NCBI taxonomy): Eukaryota > Metazoa > Chordata > Mammalia > Artiodactyla > Delphinidae > Delphinus > Delphinus delphis. Next base: position 16,694,741 of record NC_082704.1, on the reverse strand, counting down.
TGGAAAGTGGGGTATGGACAGTGGACCCAAGGAAGGGACAGCTGTTGGCTGTGAAGAGACAGCCTGAAGGGATGGAGTAAGGAGCCCCACAACTGGGAAAGTTGCAGAAGAAGCCTGGGCCACCATAGAAGCAAGGTGCCACTGTTGAGTGGCATGCAAGGGGCAGGGTCAGCATTGCAACCCCTTCCCCCCTCACTGGCCCCTGCCTCCGTGGGCACTGGGGGGGGCACCCATCTGAACAGGCTCGCCCGCTCCTCAAGCCAAGGCCTCCTCCATCTGTGCAGGCTCCAAGGTCCTGAGTGCTGACACTGCCAAAGCCTCTGTTGGCTGCACAGGCCCCGGTGGGCCCACGCATGCCGCTCATGCCAAAGCCTCCTTGGGAATCAGCCCTGGGTGCCCCAGCCTGAGATGGGAATCTGCCAATGCTGGCAGGGGCTGAGCGCTAAAGTGTGGGGTTAGGAGAGTGGATCAGAGAGAGGACCGCTATCGGCTGCTTGGAGGAAACCTGAGGGGATGGGAGTGAGGGGCTCCGAGGACAGGAGTGAGGAGCTCCATGGCCAGGAATGCTCCTAGAGGAAGCGTGGTCTGCCTTGGAAACAAGGCACCATTGCTGAGTGGTGTGCAAGGGGCGGAGCCTACATCCCAGACTCTCTCCCCACATGCCAGCCCCTGCCTCTGTGGGCACTGGGAGGGACTCCCACCAGAGCAAGCACACTGTAGGCTGTTGCAACTTCCTTCCAGTCTCTGCCACCACAGGCACTTTGCGCATGCCCTAGTTGTGGCCGCCTTATCCTTCCCCAGCCTGAGCAAGTAAGTGTGCCCCAATCAGTTACTGCTTTTGGCCCCTCTCGTCTGGGCAGGGAAAAGATGCCTGAGGGTGGCCCACATGCAGAGGTGGGGCCAAAAGCAAAGCTGAGCTCCAGGGGCTGTGTGACTAAGGAAGAGGAACAGAAATCTCTTCCTTGCACCTGCACAAACTGTGGATTAAATCCTGGCAATCGGCATGGTAAACCCTGCATCTGTGGAATATCTGAATGGGCAAGTGCTCCCACGACTGAGACCAGTCTAGCTTTAGCAGCTGTGAACTTTGGGGGCAAGTACACATGGGAGTTGTGCCAGGTCAGAGTCTGAGCTGACCCCACAGTGCCCACAGTGGGTCCAGAGACCTACCTAGAGGTATTGGAGAGCCTGCTGTGGAGGCAGGGTTTGGCTGTGGCTCACTGTGGGGGTAAGGACACTGACAGTGGAGGCCCCAGGAAAATATTATTATTACTATTTTTTTGTTTTGTTTTGTTCTTTTTTGTTGTTTTTATTTTTTTTCTTTTTTTAACTTTTTAATGTATTTTTTCTTTTAATATTTTTACTTTACTTTTTTGTTGTTTCTGTTCTTATTTTTGTTTTATTTTTATCTTTTTTTGATTGTTTTTCTGTGTTTGTTTTATTTTTTTTTTTTTAGTTTGCTTTCTGTTTTTCTTTTTTGTGTGTTTTGTTTTTATTGTTTCCATTTTGGGTTTTTTTTTTGGTTGGTTTTTCTCTTATTTTGTTTTCTTTGTGTTTTGGGGTCTGTTTCATAGTTTGTTTATTTTGTTTTGCTTTTATCACTTGTCTTGGGTTTTGTTTTCTTTTCCTTTTCTTTTGGCTGTTGTTGCTGCTGTTTCTTTGTTTTTGTTTTTGCTATTTGCCTTGGGTTTTGTTTGACTGCTTCTTTTCTTTTCTTTTTTTTTTTTTTTTTTGGCTGCACTGCCTGGCTTGAGGGGTCTTGGTTCCCCGGCCAGGGGTTGGGACTGGGCCTCTGGGATGGGAGTGCTGAGTCCAGGATGCTGGAACACCAGATAATTCCTGGCCCCAGAAAATGTTAATAGGCCTGAGTGCTCCCAGAGGTATACATCTTGACACCAAAACCCACTTTCACCCAAATGCCTGCATGCTCCAATGCTGGACGCCTCTCGCCAAACAACCAGAAAGACAGGAACACAGCCCCAACCATCAGCAAGACAGGCTGCCTAAAGTTGTACTAAGCTCACAGACACCCCAAAGCACAACCCCTGATGAAGGCCTGCCCATCAGAGGGGCAAGACTCAGCTCCACCCACCACAGTGCAGGCACCAGTCCCTCTCACCAAGAGGCCTACACAAGCCTCTGGACCAACCTCAACAACCAGGGGGCAGGCACCAGAAGCAAGAGCAAGACCCTGCAGCCTGCTGAAAGGAGACCACAAACACAGTAAGTTAGACAAAATAAGATGACAGAGAAATATGTTGCAGATGAAGGAGAAAGGTAAAAACTCACAAGACCAAATAAATGAAGAGGAAAACAGTAATCTATCTAAAAAAGAATTCAAAGTAATGACATTAAAGGTGAATGAAGATCTCAGAAATAGAAGGGAGGCATAGATTGAGAAGATACAAGAAATGTTTAACAAGGACATAAAAGAACTACAGAACAAACAAACAGTGATGAACAACACAATAACTGAAATGAGGGACTTCTCTGGTGGTCTAGTGGTTAGGACTTCACCTTCCAATGCAGGGGATGTGGGTTCAATCCCTGGTCAGAGAGCTAAGGTCTCACATGCCTTGTGGCCATAAAAACAAAACATAAAACAAAAGCAATATTGTAAAAAATTCAATGAAAGCTGAAGAAATGAGGGGAGGACCTTCAAGATGGAAGAGGAGTAAGACGTGGAGATCACCTTCCTCCCCACACATACATCAGAAATACATCCACATGTGGAACAACTCCTACAGAACACCTACTGAACAATGGCAGGAGACCTCAGACTTCCCAAAAGGCAAGAAACTCCCCACGTAGCTGGGTAGGGCAAAAGTAAAAAGAAAAAACAGAGACAAAAGAATAGAGACAGGACCTGCACTTCTGGGAGGGAGCAATGAAGGAGGAAAAGTTTTCACACACTAGGAAGCCCCTTCACTGGTGGAGACAGGGTGGAGGCGGGGAAGCTTTGGAGCCATGGTGGGGAGCACAGCAATAGGGGTGCAGAGGGCAAAGTGGAGAGACTCCCGCACAGAGGATCAGTGCCGACCAGCATAACCAGCTGGAGAGGCTTGTCTGCTCACCTGCTGGCTGGGATGGGTGGGGGCTGGGAGCTGAGGCTTGGGTTTCGGAGATCAGACCCCAGGGAGAGGACTGGGGTTGGCTGCGTGAACACAGCCTGAAGGGGGCTAGTGTGCCACAGCTAGCCGAGAGGGAGTCCAGGAAAAACTCTGGACCTGCCTAAGAGACAAGAGACAATTGTTTTGGGTTGCACGAGGAGAGGGGATACAGAGCACCGTCTAAATGAGCTCCAGAGACAGGCGCAAGCCACTGCTATCAGCATGGACACCAGAGACAGGCATGAAACACTAAGGCTGCTGCTGAAGCCAACAAGAAGCCTGTGTGGAAACAGAGGTCACTATCCACACCTCCCCACCTGGGAGCCTGTGCAGCTCGACACTGCCAGGGTCCCGTGATCCAGGGACAACTTCCCTGGGAGAACACTCGGCACGCCTCAGGCTGTTGCAACATCACGCTGGCCTCTGCCGCTGCAGGCTTGACCCGCATTCTGTACCCTTACCTCCCCCTGGCCGGAGTGAGCCAGAGCCCCCTAATCAGCTGCTACTTTAATCCTGTCCTCTCTGGGTGGGGAACACCCTCAGACAAACCAAATGCAGAGCTGGGGTTAATCCAAAGCGGAACCCAAGGAGTTGTGCGAACAAAGAGAAACGGATGGTGCTCCCTGCAGCCTCAGAAGCAGTGATTAAATCTCCACAATCACCTTGATGTACCCTGCATCTGTGGAATACCTGAATAGACAATGAATTACCCCAAAATTAAGGCAGTGAAATTTGGAAGCAATAATATATATATTTTATTACTTTTCCTCGTTTTGTGAGAGTGTATGTGCATGCTTCTTTGTGTGATTTTGTCAGGACAGCTTTGCTTTTACCATTTATCCTAGGGTTCTGTCTGTCCGTTTGTTTTGGCATTTTTTTTTTTAGTATAGTTTTTAGCACTTGTTATCATTGGTTGATCTGTTTTCTGGTTTGGCTGCCCTCTTCTTCCTTAATAATTATTTTTTATTTTAATAACTTTATTTTAGTTCATTTTTCTTTCTTTCTTTCTTTCTTTTCTCCCTCATCTTCTGAGCCATATGGCTGACAGGGTATTGGTGTTCCGGCCAGGTGTCAGGCCTGTGCCTCTGAGGTGGGAGAGCTGAGTTCAGGACTTTGGTCCACCAGAGACGTCCCACCTCCACATAATATCAAACAGCGAGAGCTCTCCCAGAGATCTCCAACTCAACTCTAAGACCCAGCTCCACTCAATAACAAGCAAGATACAGTGCTGGACACCCTATGCCAAACAACTAGCAAGAGACAGACACAACCACACCCATTAGCAGAGAGGCGGCATAAAATCATAACAAGGTCACAGATACCCCCAAAACACACCACCAGATGCAGTCAGATCAAGAGAAAGACAAGATCCAACCTCATCCTCCAGAACACAGGCACTACTCCGCTCCAACAGAAAGCCTACACAACCCACTGAACCAACCTTAGCCACTGGTGGCAGACACCAAATACAACAGGAACAATGAAACTGTAGCCTGCGAAAAGGAGACCCCCAAAACAGTAAGTTAAGCAAGATGAAAAGATACAGAAATATGCAGCAGATGAAGGAGCAAGGTAAAAACCCACCAGACCAAACAAATGAAGAGGAAATAGGCAGTCTACCTGAAAAATAATTCAGAATAATGATAGTAAAGATGATCCAAAATCTTGGAAATAGAATGGAGAAAATACAAGAAACATTCAAAAAGGATCTAGAAGAACTAAACAGCAAATAAACAATGATGAACAACACAATAAATGAAATTAAAAATTCTCTAGAAGGAATCAATAGCAGAATAACTGAGGCAGAAGAACGGATAAGTGACCTGGAAGATAAAATAGTAGAAATAACTACTGCAGAGCAGAATAAACAAAAAAGAACGAAAAGAACTGAGGACAGTCTCATAGACCTCTGGGACAACATTAAACGCACAAACATTCAAATTCTAGAGGTCCCAGAAGAAGAAGAGTAAAAAAAAGTGACTAGGAAATATTTCAACAGATTATAGTTGAAAACTTCCCTAATATGGGAAAGGAAACAGTCAATCAAATCCAGGAAGCGCAGAGAGTCCCATATAGGATAAATCAAAGGAGAAACAAGCCACAACACATATTAATCAAACTAAGAGAAGTTAAATACAAATTAAAAATATTAAAAGCAGCCAGGGAAAAACAACAAATAACATACAAGGGAATCCTCATAAGGTTAACAGCTGATCTTTCAGCAGAAGCTCTGCAAGCCAGAAGGGAGTGGCAGGACATACTTAAAGTGATGAAACGGAAAAATGTACAACCAAGATTACTCAAGGAAGCAAGGATCTCATTCAGATTCGATGGAGAAATTAAAACCCTTACAGACAAGCAAAAGCTAAGAGAATTCAGCAGCACCAAACCAGCTTTACAACAAATGCTAAAGGAACTTCTCTAGGCAGGAAACACAAGAAAAGGAAAAGACCTACAATAACAAACCCAAAACAATTAAGAAAATGATAACAGGAACATATATATTGATAACTACCTTAAATGTAAATGGATTAAATGCTCCCAGCAAAAGACATAGACTGGCGGAATGGATACAAAAACAAGACCCGTATATATGCTGTATACAAGGGACCCACTTCAGACCTAGGGACACATACAGACTGAAAGTGAAGGTACGGAAAAAGATATTCCATGCAAATGGAAATCAAAAGAAATCTGGAGGAGCAATTCTCATGTCAGACAAAATAGACTTTAAAACAAAGACTATAATAAGAGACAAAGAAGAGCACTACATACTGATCAAGGGATCAATCCAAGAAGAAGATATAACAATTGTAAATATTTATGCACCCAACATAGGAGCACCTCAATACATAAGGCAAATGCTAACAGCCATAAAAGGGGAAATCAGCAGTAACACAATCATAGCAGAGGAGTTTAACATCCCACTTTCAATGGTGGACAGATCAATCAGGATGAAAATAAAAAAGGAAACACAAGCTTTAAATGATACATTAAACAAGATGGACTTAACTGATATTTATAGGACATTCCATCCAAAAACCATGGGATACACTTTCTTTTCAAGTGCTCATGGAACATTCTCCAGGATAGATCATATTCTGGGTAACAAATCAAGCCATGGTAAATTTAAGAAAACTGAAATCGTATCAAGTATCTTTTCCAAACACAACGCTATGAGACTAGAAATCAATTACAGAAAAAAACTGTAAAATATACAAACACATGGAGGCTAAACAATACATTACTAAATAACCATAAGACCACTGAAGAAATCAAAGAGTAAATAAAAAAATAAGTAGAAACAAATGACATGAAAACATGATGACCCAAAACGTATGAGATGCAGCAAAATTAGTTCTAAGAGGGAAGTTTAGAACACTACAATCCTACCTCAAGAAACAAGAAATATCTCAAATAAACCTACCATTACACCTAAAGCCATTAGAGAAAGAAGAACAACCCCCCCCCCAAAGTTAGCAGAAGGAAAATAATCATAAAAATCAGATCAGAAATAAATGAAAAAGAAATGAAGGAAACAATAGCAAAGATCAATAAACTAAAAGCTGGTTCTTTGAAAGGATAAACAAAATTGATAAACCATTAGCCACACTGATCAGGAAAAAGTGAAAAGACTCAAATCAACAGAATTAGAAATGTAAAAGGAGAAGTAACAACTGACACTGCAGAAATATAAAGGATCATGAGAGATTACTACAATCAACTATATGCCAATAAATTGGACAACCTGGAAGAAATGGACAAATTCTTAGAAAAGCACAACCTTCTGAGACGGAACCAGGAAGAAATATACAATATAAAAAACCCAATCACAAGCACTGAAATTGAAACTGTGATTAAAAATCTTCCAAAAAGCAAAACCCGAGGACCGGATGGCTTCAGAGGTGAATTCTATCAAATATTTAGACAAGAGCTAATATCTATCCTTCTCAAAATCTTCCAAAATATAGCAGAGGGAGGAACACTCCCAAACCCATTCTACAAAGCCAAATTATACAAGCAGCTCATGCAGCTCAACATCACAAAAACAAACAATGCAATCCAAAAATGGGTGGAAGACCTAAACAGACATTTCTCCAAAGAAGACATACAGATGGCCAACTAACACATGGAAAGATGCTGAACATCACTAATCATTAGAGAAATGCAAATCAAAACTACAATGAGGTGTCACCTCACACAGGTCAGAATGCCCATCATCAAAAAATCTACAAACAGTAAATGCTGGAGAGGGTGTGGAGAAAAGGGAAGCCTCTTGCACTTTTGGTGGGAATGTAAATTGATACAGCCACTATGGAGAACACTATGGAGGTTCCTTAAAAAACTAAAATTAGAACTACCATATTATCCAGCAATCTGATTCCTGGGCATATATCTGGGAAAACCACAATTCAAAATGAAACATGCACCCAATGTTCATTGCAGCACTATTTACAATAACCAGGACATGGAAGCAACCTAAATGTCCATTAACAGAGTAATGGATAAAGAAGATGTGGTACATATACACAATGGAATATTACTCGGCCATAAGAAGGAAGGAAATTGCGTCATTTGTAGATATATAGATGGACCTAGAGACTGTCATACAGAGTGAAGTAAGTCAGGAAGAGAAAAGCAAGTATTGTATGTTAACACATATATGTGGAATCTAGAAATATAGTACAGATGATCTTATTTGCAAAGCAGAAGTAGAGACACAGACGTAGAGAACAAACATATGGATACCAATGGGGAAAGGGGGCAGTGCGATGAATTGGGAGATCAGGATTGACTTGTATACACTATTGATACTATGTATAAAATAGATAACTAATGAGAGCCTACTGTATAGCACAGGGAACTCTACTCAATTCTCTGTGGTGACTTAAATGTGAAGGAAAACCAAAAAAGAGGGCATATATGTATACATATAGCTGATTCACTTTGCTATACAGTAGAAACTAACACATTTTAAAGCAACTATACTCCAATAAAAATTAATTTAAAAAAAGATTGTATGAGTCTTCCACTTTTCATTACTAAAGATTATAAACATATACAATAAACAAAATGTATAATATTCTATGCTATGGCTATTTCATGATTTATTTAACCATTCCCCTATTGTAAATCATTTAGGCTGATTATAATTTTCCATCAGAATAAATAATGTGATTTTATTTTTTTGAGTTAACATTGATTTATAACATTGTATCAGTGTCAAGTGTATATTATATTTCATATATATTTCATATTTCTGTATATGCTACACCACCAAAATTTAGTATTCATCCATAACCATATAGCTAATCTCGTTTACCCATTTTTCCTTCCCCTCCCCACACCTCCTCCTCTGGTAACTACTACTCTGTTTTCTGCATCTACAAGTTTGTGTTTTTTGGTTTGATATGTTCATTTGTTTGTTTGTTTGTTTATTAGTTTTCTATAATCCACATATGAGTGAAATTATACAGTATTTGTCTTTCTTAATCTGACTTATTTCACTTAGTATAATACCAGCAAGGTCCATTCATGTTGTTGTAAATGGCAAGAGTTCATCTTTTTGTATGGTTGAGTAATATTCCATTGTGTATGTATACCACATCTTCTTTATCCATTCATCCACTGATGAGCACTTAGGTTGTTTCCTTATCTTGTATATTTTAAATAATGCCACATGAACATAAGGATGCATATATTTTTCAGATTCGTGTTTTCATATTCTTTAGATAAATACCCAGAAGTGGGATAGCTCAGTCAAATGGTAGTTCTATTCTTAATTTTTTTGGAGGAATCTCCATACTGTCTTCCCTAGTGGCTGTACCAATTTACATTCCCACCAACAGTGTATGAGGGTTCCCTTTTCTCCACATCCTCACCATCTTTCTTTTGCCTCTATTTTATTTATTTATTTATTATACAGCAGTTTCTTATTAGTTATCTAGTTTATACCCTCACCATCTTTTTGATAATAGTCATTCTGACAGGTGTGAGGTGATATTTCATTGTGGTTTTGATGTGCATTTCCCTAATAATTAGTAATGTTGAACATTTTTTCATGTGGCTGTTGGCCATCTGTATGTCTCCTTTTGGAAAATGTCTATTCAGCTCCTCTGCTCACTTTTTAACCAGGCTGTTTGTTTTTTATTGTTATTGAGTGTTATGAGTTCTTTATATATTTTGGATATTAATCCCTTATTGGATATATCATTTGAAAATATATTCTCCCACTCAGTAGGTTATCTTTTTGCTTTATTGATGGTTTCCTTTGCTGTACAGAAGTTTTTTAGTTTGACGTAACCCCATTTGCTTATTTTTGCTTTTTGAACCTTACCCTTCATGCATCATCTTTGACTTCCAGTTTCAGTTTCTTTAAAGTGAAGCAGAACTCAAGGACATTTGGAAAGCAAGCTAAGTGCATTATCCTCCTTGGGTAGCTTTCAGTTTTGTCCACAATCTTTTACATCTAATTCAACAACAATATTTACTGACCTGCCTTTATTTAGTCTTTTCAATGCATGTAACTTAGTTTTCGTAGAAACAAACTTCTTTTGTCTTCATATTGTGTTGGTTAATATAATTGTATTAAATTTAACTAAAATTATACTTACAAAAACAAGTGAAACTAACACAAAGAGATTTTGGAAAAATACAACTGACTTAGTAAGATAACACAGAATTGGTGGGACACGACCATAACTGTGTGGACATACAGAGAGTAGCTGAGTAGCTACTAGTATTATCAGTGCATGGCCATTGGTCAGAATGTTTTGCACAGAGAAAGGAGGGTGCCTTTAAGGTAGAGAGTCATATCTTAAGGCCAGAAGAGACCAAAACAAATGATGTTTAGCCTAAGATGCTTTTATACTCTGAGCCAGCAAAGAATGAAATGCCTACTGGAAGTTATGGTGGAGATATATATATATATATATATATTTTTTTTTTTTTTTGCGAGTATATCAGTGGACACAGTATCAAACAGACCTGGCTTTGCCTCTCAGCTCTTCCAATTCTTAACTGTATGATATTGGGTTACTCACTTCACTTATTTAGTATTCAAGTTTCTTCATGTGAAAAATGAGGTTAATAATACCTATCTCAGTGATTTGTTTCAGCGATTACATAAAATATTGGATATAAAGTACCTGGCACATGATACATGCTTAGAAAATGTGAATATCCTCTCTTCCTTTCCTCCTTACAATTTTAGACCCTGAGGGCAAAAAAGAACATTAATTCTGTTCCAAGTCATCTGGAAATTTGATGTTAGTTTCTGCTGTATAACAAAGTGAATCAGCTATATGTATACATATATCCCCATATCCCCTCCCTCTTGCACCTCCCTCTCGCACTCCCTATCCCACACCTCTAGGTGGTCACAAAGCACCAAGTTGATCTCCCTGTGCTATGCAGCTGCTTCCCACTAGCTATCTATTTTTACATTTGGTAGTGTATATATGTCGATGCTACTCTCTCACTTTATCCCAGCTTCCCCTTCTCCCTCTCCATGTCCTCAAGTCCATTCTAAAATAAAGAAAGAAGATAACTTGAAAATAAAAATTGATGTAGAAGAAAGAGTGGTAATGAAGAATCAGAGGAAAGAGTTAGGTCAAAGTAATTTAATTTTGTATCAAACATGAAGAAAAATAAGAAGTTTCTTAAGCATTTTCTGTGTAGTTCTTACCCAGACTGGCCTTGAACCTTATAGAGGAGATTTTCAAGAAACCTATCACTTCCATTTTTCTTAGGCAATAGATAATGCAGTTTGACAAAAGAATTGTCACCATGTAGAAAACTGATACGGCCTGGTCTTGATCCAGAGAATAGTTGGAAGAATGTCGCATATATATAAATGTAATGGACCCATAGAAGAGAATGACATCAGTCAAGTGTGCAAATAAAGCAGAAAAGCCTTTGGATTTGACTTCAGCTAAGAAGATTCTCAAGAAAGTGGCAACGATCAACATGTAGAAGACAAGAATCATCTGGATGAAGCCCCAATGAAAAAGAACAAGTAATTCATTATGTGGGTGTTTGAGAATGAGAGTATCAAGAGTGGAGAAATGTCACAAAAGAAGCTGCTGATGATTTGGACTCATAAAAGTCAAATAAAATGGTTGGACTTCCTAAAAACACAGTACTGATAACTCCATCACTTGTTGGATGTAACAAACCTGGGACATGATTACAGGATAGAGCAGGGAATATCCGATTGTGAGGTAAAGTACCTAGGCCAGGGAGGATGGAAGATAGCATTTAATACAAAGAGCAAAATGTCAGCATTCGGATCACAGAGCAGGAGAAGAAAATGGTCCTCTTTCTGCCAAAAATTTCACCAGCACCTTGGAGACTGTGGCAGGGGAAAAACAGAAATCTGTGAAGGACAAACTTTAGAGGAAGAAATACATGGCAATTTGGAAATTGGACAAATGTTGGTAAGGCTGAGCGAGCCAACGTTTCACAACAAAGGGCACTTATATACTGAGACAAGCACCCCAAAGGGGAACACTTGAAATGTGATCACATAGATGTAAAACAAATTTTGTCAGCAAGCTGTCATTCTTTTGGGCATCCCTCGTCACAACTGCTACATCTTATTAGCTCAACAGCAGAATATTTCATTGGTAAGAATATCAATAGCTAGAATTTCTGTACACACACACACACATACACCAATCTATGGAGATATGTAGAATATAGACTGAATATAGACTGCTGCTTAATAGAATAGTGCAGGTTGTCTTAGTTTGGGATGATATAACAAAATACCATATACTGGGTGGCTTAAAAAACAAACATTTATTTCTCACAGTTCTGGATGCTGGGAAGTCCATGATCAAGATGATGGCAGATTCAGTGTCTGGTGAGACCTCTCTTCCTGGTTTGCAGATGGCTTCCTTCTTGCAATATCCTCACATGAGAGAAAGAGAAGGAGAAGGAGGAGAGGGAGAAGGAGGTGGAGAGAGAGAGAGACAGATAGACAGAAACACAGACAGAGATAGAGATCTCCTATCTCTTCCTCTTATTATAAGGGTATAAATCTCATCATGAGGGCCCCACCCTCATGACCTTTCTAAACCTAATTGCCTCCCAAATTCCTCACCTCCTGTTACAATCACATTGGGGACTAGAGCTTCAAAATATGAATGAATTTTGGGGGTACAAACATTCAGTCCATAGCACAGATCTTTTTTTTTTTTTAACAAGGCTTCCTCTCACCAGACCTATCTGGAAGCCAGAGGGCAAGGCTACTCCACAGTCTGTCCCAGCCTCTGGGACAGACAGCAGAGCAGAGAAAGAAAGAGTGAATTCAAGGGGCACAGAGACATCCATAGAACAACACACCTAAGTGAAAGGAGCAAGTTCCAAAGCAGTATCTATCAATATTATCTGACACCTATTTTTACATGAATATTATATAGTACTATACCTGGGGTGTAATATCACATTATGGTTGATTTCTAAATAGTTTTTGCTTTTTTGTATTCATAAACTTAATAGAATGAATGTCATTTAAAAAAAGAAAAGAAGAATTCCAAATATTACATATAGGTTATGGCCTTAAGACGATGAAGTAAAAGGCCTGGATGGAAAAAAAAGTTAAAATATTTACAGGGGTTGCTTTTGGGTTATGAATGTGTATGTTTATAGATTTAAAAAGTGGTTATTTCTGGGGGGCAAGTGTTGTAGTTTTGTTTTTGTGTTTGCATCTTAATTTTTCTTTCTTTCAAAATATTATAAAGTGAACATATGTTTTGCTATGATAAATCCAGAAGATAGTCAATAAGTAGGTTAGAAGAGAGGAGAATAGACAGGTCTATGATGGAGAGGAGAATAGATAATAATAATCTCCCTAAATGGTCACACTGTTCTTCAAGGGGGGTTGACATTCTCAGCCCAACTATATAGATCTGCAGATTTTATTCAAATGTGTAAAATCATATTATGATTCTACAAGCTTTTGCTCTAAAATTCCTTTTAAAGAAGAAACACAATTCTTATCTAACAGACCTCATAACCTGCAGTAATAGTCATGAGACTGAAACTGAGCAGGGCCCTGTGGGGCCCTCCCAGGTACAAATCCTTTCTATGTTCCCTGTTTCTCGTTCATAGCACAGATCTTTATTTCTGGGAACCTGAAGCAGAGACCCTCCTTTAGAACTCACATGGAAAACAGTGATTAAGTTGGTATGTAATGTCAACCAGATCAATCCATTGTCCCAATATGTTAGCTGCATAGCCTCTTACATCTCCTATGTAGAGCACAACCTAATGCTTTGCATGCAGTAGATGCTTTGAGAAATTTTCATACTCTTTGGCTATGTAATCCAACTTTTGGGACAGTAATCCAAAAATAATCCAAAAGAGGGAAACAATGTTTAGTACAAAGTAATGAATTCTGAAGGTCACTGCATTTTTAAACTCACTTGTGTTTTTTGTATTCCAATATGCAGTTATGATTGCTTGGTTTCTGAAGTTCATTAGCTCATTCCATGTACATTTACTGAGGACCTTGCCTAAGCCACACAACATCTTAATTCTGGTAGCACAGACATGAACTGTACAATTGCTGCCCTGAAGGAGCTCACAAGGTAGAAGTGGAGATAGCCATGACACAGGGTAAGAAGTGCATATAGGGAACCATATAAGCACTGAGTCCAGATATGTAGTGACTACATCTGCTACCTTTGTGTAGGACTTTGGGATGTAGTGTCTTAAGACTCCTCAAAAGCTCAAACTGGAATTCAGATTGCTTTGGAACGGTACCATTCTGAGGCAAAAGATCTGCTAATTCAATATGACCATGGAATTGAAATTCTGTATGTCCTCTAAGACCTTGTCACACAGGGCCTTCACACACAGTACCCTACTTACTTCTGCTAAGATTTTACACTTTCCAAAGGTACGTGTTTGCTTAAGATTAGGCAGTTCTGGCATCCCCAGAGAAAGTGCCCCTCAAGCACTGGACATTCACAAATGCATTTTTTTTAATGCTAGAAACAGTGCACACACAAAACCATGGAGATGAACCAATAGTTCAGAGCATGGAAATAACCTACACTCTTGTGAATGGATGGAGCACAATGCTAAGTGGAAAAAAAAAGATACATCCACTTTGTTTTTCATAGAGGTCAAAGAGTCTTTGCTAACACTATCACAGTGGTCAATTAATTTAATCATGCCTCTAAAAATGATGTTTTATGTTGTTATTTTAAATGGAGAAGATAAAAATTCTTGATTGGAAATCTCATAGGCCAATCAAAGAAAGCACACCTTAGATTCTAGTATCTCAAGAGAAGTTCTCAATCACAGCTGCTCCTCAGAATCCCATGGGCTGATACCAGGAAGGAACCCATGCTGGATCTACTTAATCAGAATTTCTGCATGTGGGTCCTCATCACATGTTTTTGTGTCTCGAGGGTGATTAACTTTATTGAGGTATAATTTTCATCCATAAATGCAATGTATGTGTAATTTCATCCATAAATACAAAGTAAGTGTCCAGTTCAGTGAGCAGGGACAAATGTATATACTTGTGTAACTATCACCCCACAATCAAGATATAAAATATTTACATCACTTCAGAAAGTTCCCTCCTACCCCATCCCAGTCAATCTATTACATCGCTGGCACCAGGCAATCACTGATCTGTTTTCTTTCACTGTTTATTAGTTTGTCTGTCCTGGAATTTCACAAAAGCAAATTCATACAGTAACTAGAACATATCATTTTTTAAAGTCTCCACAAGTGATTTTGATGGACAGTCAATGTTGGGAACCAGTGATATAGAGGTTTCCATAAAGGAAGGAGTCATGATGACCAGCATGAGCTGGACATAAGCCAAAGAGTTTAGATTCTAAAAGCATATGTTTATTTAAATTATGACTTCAAAAATCACCCTTATAAAATTTCTATGGTTCAAAACTAAAGGCCATGAAAAATTATTGGATGAAAATAGAAATTTATATTTAACTACATGAAAACCTATTATATATCAATTACTATATAGCTAAGTGACATATCTATTTCTCAGATTCGTTGTCAAATGCCAAACATCCCCCTCTATCTTAAAAAAATTCTTCCTCAATAGGAAGTCATCTAGGTACCAAAGTACATTATTTAGCAGTATAAGACTACAGTGTGGAAGGAGAATGAGGTCTGGGGTTGAGGATACATTTTAATAGACTCAGTCATGAGCACCATAATAGGGGTTGCTGGCATGAGCTGAGTTAGTAAATATGTACACAAGACCAGTTACTGGTTGTCATGGAACAATGGTCTGGACTCTGCCACTGTCTCCATGGGTATCTTTGCATCTTTGCTCTCAAGATTCCCCATTTACAAATGAGATTAAATGAGATGCTTTCAAAGGTTACTTCTGAGCTCAACATTCTGTGATCTCTTTTAGTAAATTTCTTGATGGAAATACTGCCTAACAGAAACGCTCAATGTTAGTTTGTACTGTAAGAAGAAGCTAAACAAAACTCTCACTGGAAGAGTTTGTGAGGTCAGGTTATTCCAGTTCCTAGAGTGACCATAGCGCCTGTGACAGGAGTAAGACTTCATGTGGGTTCTCTATTCTTGGAGGTAAATGTGTTCTTTGAACGTTATGTTGTATATTATTTTTAATATTCCTTTGGGAGCCATGTAGAAATTCTAAGAAGATGCCAAACTTTATTTGAAGAAATTATATCATCAGGCAGTTACCTTGGATTTACATCTTTTTCCTTTTTGCCACACAAGAAAGATCTACAGAAATGAATTATTTCAAAGTTTTGAATGTGTATAGGCAAGAACATTTTTCCCTCTTCCCTCTTTATGAACCACTCACATAATAGGCATTTGAAATCTAAATCCAGGTTAACTTAACAGATCTTTCTAGAGTATCCATAAACTCACCAGGTCACGAAATTCACATACAAGAGAAAGTCTATCTAACCCACAAAACTGTACTTCTATTTAGATAGCCATCTCAGATGTGTGTTCAGAGCAAAATAAGGAGCCAATCTAGATAATGTGCTGGCTTAAGTAAAGGGAAAAAAAAAAAACCCTGTATATGCTTAAGTCACAATGTAAAAACTACATATAAACGATGGTGGTATTAAAACATTACCTATATCCATTCTGGTAAGAATCGCTCACAACTCTATTAAAACCAAAAAGAGGGCTTCCCTGGTGGCGCAGTGGTTGAGAGTCCGCCTGCCGAGGCAGGGGACACGGGTTCGTGCCCTGGTCCGGGAAGATCCCACATGCCGCGGAGCGGCTGGGCCCGTGAGCCATGGCCGCTGAGCCTGCGCATCTGGAGCCTGTGCTCCACAACTGGAGAGGCCACAACAGTGAGAGGCCCGCATACCGCAACAAACAAAACACAAAAACCAGAAAGAATGCTTGATGGAATGTATTCCAAAATAATGCTTTGTGGAAGGTCAAGAAAATATGGTTCCATTGAAAACTGCTGGAAATATGGAAGCATATACATAAATGTAAGTTTATTAAAGTGTTAAATATCTGAAATGTAGGACTTTCAAAAATACTGTGAATAAGACTTCCCAAGTAAAGGGACATTCAAAAAATCATAGACATTTCATTATGAACATGGACACCTCCTCACAGATAAAGAATGTGAAGTGCAGAGAAGGTTAAGGGTAGTTTCCACTCATAAAAGAAAGAAGAATGAGGCAGACATTTCAGCTTAAAGGGCACCCCAACTTTACGCTGACACGCTGGAAAAAAATGCATACCCACAAAGAGAAAATAAAGATGCTAAGGGAGATGGAGTTAGAAGAAGGGACCAAAGTAAGAGAATGCAAGTGCTCAGTACTGGTCCCAGCGGACATTATGACTCTCGGCATGTGGTGTGAGTACCCATTTATCTCTGCCATCTCTCCCTACCCACTCATGCTCAGTCCCTCTCTAGAGAAACCCCTCTCTTGAGAGAAAACCCTAGATCATGCTCACTACAGTAGAAAGACTAATCCAAGCTCCCTGGGACTCCTGGGAATTGCTGGGGGTGAGCAGGAGAGAGGTGGGGAGAGAGATGGAAGAGAGGGCAGTGAAGGGTGTAACTGTTAACAAAGGTGATACCAGTGCATTCAGCTAAAGGAGTCTGGTGCAAGTGGGAAAAGTTGGGGCAGGAGGTCTTCTCTCTCTTCCTGCATCTGTGTGGGGCTGTGCTGGTGACCGCCACACTTTCAAAAATGTCCTGTTGCAAACAAGTGCCAGTGTTCTTGACTACACTAACGAGCTAAGTGACACAGTGGACAAAGCAAGGATGCTGTTCCTGGCTCAATCTCTCTTCAACAATGATAATTTGCCACGTCAACTTACCTTGCCAGGCATGAAGCATCAGAGGATTAGCTATTAAAAGAAAGACATTTTCTTGCTCATTACATCCTACAATGCAAAACGTCCAGAGATGTAAAGAGTTCTGTTTTCACCATTAAAGTAGAAATTATTTCCGGCAGCTTTGGGAGAAAATGCAATTATTTTCCTTCCTGTCACAGAGTCTCCACACTCACCTAGAGATGAGCATACCCATTTTATGCTCATTTTAATAAATGGCCTCATCTTCCTTTGAATGATGACAGTGAAAGATCTTCCCTGACATGGGTCGGGGGGGCTGGTCCCTGCGCCCTCACCCCTTGGGATGTGGGGTCACCAAAGGCAGAAGTAATTAGACAGCACTGAGTCATTGCCACTCACATCCCCTAGCCGCAGGAAGAAGAAGCTTTTCACAGAGGAAAATGAACTCTTCAGGCAGAGCCCACTCATTTTTCCAATGACCAGAACCCACTCGGGCCACACTGCCACAGGCTGTGTCAGTGCTCTACTCCTGGAGAAGTCCAGTGGGCCCCCCTAGGAAACGTTACACTTTGGGTCTGCTTAGCCACAGCTCTTTCCCCTCTTAGCCAACACAGAGAAAGAGGGACACCTGTAGCTCCACCTACACGAATCAGAGCTCATTGGTGGTGGTCGCATCTCTCCGCCAGCTTGGTTGTTGAGTGAAACTGGCCTAGGTGGCAATTTGCCTCCCTGTGCAACTGATTCACTTGGCTTTGATCTGGCCACTGGGCTGGCCATAATCTCAGCCCCTGCTTCAGGCCCTCTTCCTCTTGGTTCCAAAGAAGAACCCAGTGAGATAGTGTGGCTATCTCAGTGCAATCTCGTCCTCATAAATTCAGGATCAACATTCTAAAGATGACACATTTGCACCATCTGGCAACATGAACATTCGTATCAGCACCCAGAATAGATAAGTCAAGAGTCCTTCTCTCTCTACACACATACCTCCTTACCATGCTTTTTACTTCAGTATGTTTTCCATAGTTCAGTGAAAATTCAGTGTTATGATATAAGCGTAGCAGTGAAGTATTCTGATTTATGTTTTTTTTTTAAAGATTGCTGTGTTGAAAGTGGAAAATAGATTCAAAGAGAAGGCAAGAGAAAAGTTAGAGCTGCACAGAGGTTCTGGGCAATATATGATAGTGTGAGAAGGGTACCTGGAGAGACAGGTTTCTATACAAGACAAATTTTGTAGATGGAATACACAGTATCTGCTAATGAATTTTAAATAAGGGGTATAGGGAAAAGAGGATACAAAGATGACTCGCAATTTTCTGACTTGAATAACCAATTTTACGAAGATTCCATTTTTGGAGATAGGGAAGATTACACTTGTGAACAGGTTTTGGGGTAAAAAAAACTTGTATTTCCATCAAACAATTAACTTTCTGACCATTCTCCTCCACTCATAAATCAAATCTAACAAGTCAACTCCATCTTGTTAAGGCCAGCCAAGCATGACCAGTGCTCCCAAAGGATAGTCCTATGTTCTGATTTTCGTGTGGTTCCAGCATAGATTGTGAAAGGAATAAGTCATCATACTGGTAATTCTTATACAATGACAAATATCTTCACGCAAAATTCAATCCACCATCCAGAAACTTCCAATTAATGAAACAGTAGAATATTATTCGGCCTTAAAAAAGGAGATCCTGCCATTTGTGACAACATGGATGACCCTGAAGAATGTTATGCTAAGTGAAATAAGCCAGATACAGAAAGAAAGATGCTGCATAACCTTACTTATATGTGGAACCTAAAAAACTCAAATACATAGAAGCAGGGAAAGAAATCGTAGTTACCAGTGGCAGGGAGGTGGGCGAAATGTGGAGATGTTGGTCAAAGGTTATAAAGTTGTAGTTATATAGGATGAATAAGTTTAGAGATCTAATGTACAGTATGATGACTATAGTTAATAATACTGTAGTGAGTACTGGAAATTTGCTAAGAGAGTAGATTCCAGGTGCTCTCACCATACACACAAAAAAATGGTAACTGTGAGAAGGGAATGTTAATTAGCTTAACTGTAGTAATCATTTCACTATGTAAAAATCAAAATATCAACTTAAATATAAATAATTTTTACTTTTAAAAAATGGATGTTTGAGCAATATTTTTAGATGTTTGAGATTTTTCTCTTTTGATCCAGATATTTCATGCTATAGACCATATCTTGAGCATGCCAAGGAAAGTTAAGCATTGTGTGGTCATTCCAAAAACCACTTAGGGTAGAAAGTTTTCTTCCTGGAACTTTTATATAGCAAAGGATCACAGTTATTTGACCACCTCCTTCACCAAAGATGCAAGTGCCACAACCTCAGGCATCTGGGCATATTGTTACACTTTTCCATGTCAAGGGACGATTTGTCAAGGCTGTCATTGTTTAACACATGTAATAAAAATGTCATGATCTGCTTCCTTCTTAAGCAAGAGACAAAGCCTAGGTTGCCATGACAACAAACAATTTAATAAAAAATAGAAAAATTCAGTTAATCAGTAAATCAGTCAATCTTTTCATTTCCAGAAGGATCAAACAACTTACTGGGCATAGTGTGACATTCTTTTAATGTCTTGAAGAGACAACCAGAATTTTTACAGCAAATTTTAGTATGATATACGAATAATTGAAGCAAAATATTGCCTTTCAAGTTTCCTGTTTAACTGGATATTTCAAATAAAAATGTTAATGTTGCTGAAATGAGTTGATAAATGTTCTCAACTCCCCATATCACTTGACACTTCTTGGCAATTTAAGTTGCCTTCATATTTCAAGCTCATAATAGTAATGGAAATCAGACCTGCAATAACAGAGATTAACTTTCATCACATGAGAACCCAGTTTCTTATCACTGATTAACAAAGTATAACATACAAACAATGACTGTAGGACATATATGTGAATTGTAACTCCTATCATGTAGTTGTGTTGCACTGAGCCAGTCATAGTCCCTTATTCTCACTTTTTTTGGCAACAATATGCATTTGTTAAATGATTTTTAAGGATTTAGGGTGAGTTTGTAGTTCACATGATGAATCTTTCTGTGGCCAGGACGAGGATCTGTTTATTTATCTTTCTCTATCTAAATCTGTCCAGTTAGCTATTATTCTATGATTAGAAAAAAACAATTTGAGGCAGATCATAAAGCTAAACATAATACAAGATACATATAAAATTATTAGTAAAGTTAATGTGCAAAGTTTATGTAACAATCTGTGTACTATGCTAAGAAATGACCCACAAATTTGCCTCAGTCCCACACAGTAGCAAAAGCAAAGGAGGAAATACAGTGACAACAGCCATAGTGCTCACAAGAGTATTATAAAAGAAAATTTTCATGAGAGACAGTTTTTTTGGGGTAGCAAATCCAGAAAGAAATGTATAATGTGGGTCTTTATAAAACTGGAAAATATAGAGAACAATGTCCTCAAAAGCATTCTGTCAGTAAAATACAATAAGTAGCTAGTTTCATAGGACTCTTGATGATATACCTCAATGCAGGCTGATAGCATTTGGTTAAAGGGTAATTTCATTAAATAATTCTGCAAAAAGACAAAATAATGTGGTCTAAATATACATCTCTCTGATGATATAGCTTGATTTCCAAAGTATAAATCTGGAGAAGTGAATGTAATATATTTCCTTTAAGCTATTATATGTATCCTTTTCCCCCCCTCACAACTCAGGTTTAGATAAGACACAAAAATTAAGACTATACTTTCTGAAGACCAATTGGGGTAAAGATTTTCCAGTTTGCCAATTAAGGACAGACTAATAAGTTTTAATAGTTGCTTAAACAGCTTTGAGATAGATATCACATCATGAAAATTACACAGTGTAATACTAATTTCTGAATGTATGGCCACATATTGAATATTTTCTCAAAAAATGAGCAAATGAGCTAAAAAGGTCCCAAAGTTCTGTGACATGATGCAAGGTCTTTTTTAAAATTTATAACCTTTTCAATTCAGTGGTGATAAATGTAAAATATATTCACAACGTTATGCAACTATCACCACTATCTAATTTTAGAACATTTTTGTTACCCCAAAAAGCCATCAATCCCCATTTTCCCACCTCTCCAGCCACTAATTATCTGTCTATAGATTTGACTATTCTAGCCATTTCATATAAATTGAATCATAGTATATGTGGAGTTTTGTGACTGGCTTCTTTCACGTTTCATAATGTTTTCAAGGTTTATCCATGTTGTAGCATATATCAATGCTTTATTACTTTCAATGGCTGAATAATATTCCATTGTATGAATATACCAAACTTTGTTGAGTCATTCATCAGTTGACAAACCTTTGGATTTTCCCAGTTCTGGGCTATTATGATTAATACGGCTATGAACATTCATGTACAAGTTTTTGAGTATATACCTAGAAGTGAAATTGCTGGGTCATATGTTAACTCTATGTTAAACTTTGGCCAACTGTAAAACTGTTATCAAAAGTGATTAGGATTGACATAAATACACTACCATGTGTAAAACAGATAGCTAGTGGGAACCTGCTATAAAGCACAGAAAGGTCGCCTCGGTGCTCTGTGATAACCTACATGTGTGGGAAGGGGGTTGGTGGGAGGGAGGTCCAAGGGGGAGGGACTATATGTATACATATAGTTGATTCACTTCATTGTACAGCAGAAACTAACACAACATTGTAAAGCAATTATACTCCAATTCAAAAAAGTGAATGCAACATTTTACATTCTCACTAGGTATGTATAAGATTCCATTTTCTCCACCCTTGCCAACACAGTATTGTCCATATTTTTGTTATAACCATTATAGTCGGTGTGAAGTCTTATCGTGATTTAGATTTGCACCTCCCTAATGACCAATGATGCTAAGCATCTTTTCATGTCGTTACTAGCCACCTGTATATCTTCTTCAGAAAATAACGAGTCCAACCCTTGGCTTATTTTTAATTGGATTATCTGTGTTTTTATTATTGAGTTGTAAAATTTCTTTATGTATTCTGGATACAAGTCCCTTATCAGATATGTTATTTGCTAGTATTTTCTTTAGCTCTGTTCATTGTCTTTTTCACTTTATTGATGGCATTCTTTGAGAACAAATATTTTCAACTTTGACAAAGTAGAATTTATCCATTTTTTTGTTGCTGTTATTGTGCTTTTGGTGTCATAGCTAACAAACCGTTGCATATTACAAGGTCATTAAGATCAACATCTAGGCTTCTATCTAAATTTTTTATAGTTTAGCTATTATAGTAAGGCCTTTTAATCAATTTGTAACTTTTGAGTTAAGTTTTTTAGATGACAACAGTCCCACTTCATTTTTTTGCATATGGATATCCAGTTTCCCCAGCACTGTTTGTTGAAAAACTACTCTTTCCCCCATTGAATTCCCTTGGCATACTTGTCAAAAAGTAAATTGACCATAAATGTATGGGTTTATTTCTGGATTCTCAGTTCCATGCCATTGATCTATATGTTTGTATTTATGCTAGTACTACACTGTCCTACCATGACTCAAGCTGTGCAATAAGTTTTGGAATCCAGAAGTGTGAACTCTCCAACTTTATTATTCTTTTTCAATTGCTTTGGTTGTTATGGGTCCCTTGTACTTCCATATGAATTTTAGGATCAGCTTCTCAATTTCTGCAAAAAAGTAGGGGTGATTTTGATAAGGATTGCATTGAATCTATAGATCAGTTTGTGGAGTATTGTCATCTTAATATTAGCCATCCAACCCATGAACCATTGATTAGGATTTTTAGAAATTACTTTCAGTGATATTTTGCAGTTTTCAGTAGTAAGTCTTGCACATATTTTAAAAGTTATTCCTAAGTATTTTATTCTTTTTTTATATTATTGGAAATGGAATTATTTTCTCATTTTGTTTTTCAGATTTTCATTACTAGTGTATAGAAATACAATTGATTTTGTACACCGATCTTGACACCTGTAATCTTGCCAAACGTATTTACTAGATCTAATAGTTTTTGTATGCATTCCTTAGTATTTGAAATATAGAAAATTATATCATCTGTGAATAGAGGTAGTTTTACTTCTTTTCCAACTGGGATTCTATTTTATTTTACTTTCTTCCATAAATGCTCTGGCTAGAAGCTTCAATACAGTGTTGAACAGAAGCACAGAGGAAATATGTGGGCTTTTTATAATGCCCTTTATTGGGTTAAGAAATTTCCCTTCTATTAATATTTTGTTGAGTGTTTTATCATAAAAGGGTGTTGGGTTTTGTCAAATATATTCTCTGTGTCTACCAAATGGTCTTATGAGTTTTGTCCTGTTCCTCTTAATGTGGTTTACTATTTTGATCTATTTTCCTATGTTGAATCACTCTTCCATTCACGGGATAAACTTCATTTAGTCATGCTGTATAATCCTTTTTATACATTGCCAAATTTGATTTGTTAGCATTATGCTGAAATTTTTTCTATCTACATTCATAAGGGATATCAGTAGGTAGTTTTCTTTGTCTACACTGATACCAGGGTAATACTGGCCTCAGAATGAGTTAGGTAGTGTTCGCTCTTCTTCTGTATTTTACAGAATTTGTCAAAATTTGATGTTAATTCTTCTTTAGATGATTGGTAGAATTCACCTATGAAGCTTTTGATCTTGAGATTTCTTTGTGGGGAGTTTATTGATAACTAATTCAGTTTCTTTACTTGTTATAGGTCTGATCAGATTTTCTCTTTCTTCTTGAGTCAGCTTCAGCAGTTTGTGCTTTTCTATGAATTTGACCATTTTGTTTAGGTTACCTAATTTATTGGCATACAATTGTTAGTAATATTCCCTTACGATCATTTTCATTTCTGTAAGGTTGATAGTAGTACCACCCCTTTCATACATGATTTTACAAATTTGACTTCTCTCTCTTTTTTGAGGGGTTATACACAAAAGATTTGTCAACATTGTTGAAATTTTTGGTTTCATTGGTTTTTCTCTCCTGTTTTTCTATTCTATATTTCATTTATTTCTGTCTAATATTTATTTTCTTTCCTCTGCTTGTTGTGGGTTTATTTTGCTCTTCTTTTTCCACTTTCTTAAGGTAGAAAGTTAGGTTATTGATTCGAGATATTTTTCCCCAGCTCTATTGCTCTATTTAGATATAATTTATATATGTATATATATATAGAATTGTATAAGTTCGAGGTATACGATGTGATTACGTGATGTTAATATATTTTTTAAATGTTTATGACAATAAGGTTAGTTAACATATCCTTCACCTCACATAATTACCATTTTGTTGTTGTTATGGTGAGAACACTGAAGTCACTCTCATAGCAATTTTCAAGTATAAAACTCAGTATCTTTAACTACAGTCACCATGCTGTACATTAAAACCCTGGAACTTGCTCATCTTATAACTGAAAGTTTGTACTCTTTGACCAACATATCCCAATTTCTAACACCTCTCAGGCCCTAGCAAACACCATTCTACTCTCTGGTTCTATAAGTCTGATGATTTTAGATTCCATATACAAGTGAGATCATACAGTATTTGTCTTTCTCCTTCTGACCTATTTCACTTAGCCTAATGCCCTCAAAGTCCATCCATGTTTTTGCAAAATGCAAGATCGTTTTCTTTTTATGGCTGAATAATGTATGTGTGTGTGTGTGTGTGTATGTGTGTGTGTGTGTGTGTATCTCACATTTTCTTTATCCATTTATTCATCAATGGATACAAGTTGTTTCCATATTGTGGCTACTGTGAATAGTACTTCAATGATCATGGAGGTGCATACATTTTTTCGAATTTGTGTTTTCATTTTCCGTGGGTAAATACCATTGACCACAAATGTGAGGATTTATTTCTGTGCTCTCTATTCTGTTCCATTGGTCTATATGTCTGTTTACTGCCTGCATCATACAGTTTTGGTTACAATATCTTTGTAATATATATATTTTGAAAACAAGAAGTATAATAATACCGCTAGCTCTGTTCTTCTGCTCAAGATTGCCTACATGTGGTCTTTTATAGTTTCATACATAATTTAGGATTGATTTTTATAATTTCTGAAAAAATGCTATTGGTATTTTTTTAATTGAAGTATAGTTGATTTAAAACCATACTATAGAGGAGCTTCAAGATGGTGGAAGAATAAGACGTGGATATCACCTTCCTCCACACAAATACATCAGAAATACATCTACAGCTGGAACAACTCCTACAGAACACCTACTGAACACTGGCAGCAGACCTCAGACCTCCCAAAAGGCAAGAAACTCCCCCACGTACCTGGGTAGGGCAAAAGAAAAAAGAATAAACAGAGACAACAGAATAGGGACGGGACCTGCACCAGTGGGAGGGAGCCATGAAGGAGGAAAGGTTTCCACACACTAGGAAGCCCCTTCGCAGGCGGAGACTACAGGTGGCGGAGTGGGGAAGCTTCAGGGCCACGGAGGAGAGCACAGCCACAGGGGTGCGGAGGGCAAAGCGGGGAGATTCCCGCAAAGAGGATTGGTGCCGACCAGCACTCACTAGCCCGAGAGGCTTGTGTGCTCAACCGCCGGGGCGGCCAGGGGCTGGGAGCTGAGGCTCAGGCTTCGGTTGGATCGCACGGAGAGGACTGGGGTTGTCTGCATGAACACAGCTTGAAGGGGGCTAGTGCGCCACAGCTAGCCGGCAGGGAGTCCAGGAAAAAGTCTGGAGCTGCCGAAGAGGGTATTAAGAGCACCGCTTAAAGGAGCTCAACCAGCGAGGACCCCAGAGACGGGCATGAGACGCTAAGGCTGCTGCTGCAGCCACTGAGAAGCCTGTGTGCGAACACAGGTCACTATCCACACCTCCCCTCCCAGGAGCCTGTGCAGCCCGCCAGTGCCAGGGTCCCGTGATCTAGGGACAACTTCCTTGGGAAAACACAGGGTGTGCCTCAGGCTGGGGCAACGTCACGCCAGCCTCTGCCACCGAAGACTCGCCCTGCACTCCGTACCCCTCCCTGCCCCCAGCCTGAGTGAGCCAGAGCCCCCAAAGCAGCTGCTCCTTTAACCCCACCCTGTCTGAGCAAAGAAGAGATGCCCTCAGGGGACCTACACTCAGAGGCGGGTCCAAATCCAAAGCTGAACCACAGGAGCTGTGTGAACAAAGAAGAGAAAGGGAAATCTCTCCCAGGAGCCTCAGGAGCAGCAGATTAAATCTCCAAAATCAACTCGATATACCCTGCATCTGTGGAATACATGAATAGACAACGAATCATCCCAAATTGAGAGGGTGGACTTTGGGAAAAATGATATATATCTTTTTCTCTTTTTTTTTTTTTTTTTGCGGTACGTGGGCCTCTCCCTGTTGTGGCCTCTCCCATTGCGGAGCACAGGCTCCGGACCCCCAGGCTCAGCAGCCACGGCCCACGGGCCCAGCCGCTCCGCGGCACGTGGGATCTTCCTGGACAGGGTCACGAACCTGTGTCCCCTGCATCGGCAGGCGGACTCTCAACCACTGCGCCACCAGGGAAGCCCTCTTTTTCTCTTTTTGTGACTGTGTATGTGTATGCTTCTGTGTGATTTTGTCTGTATAGCTTTGGTTTACCATTGGTCCTATGGTTCTGTCTGTACTTTTTTTTTGTTTTTTTTTCAAGTATAGCTTTTAGTACTTGTTATCATTGGTGGATATGATTTTTGGTTTGGTTGCTATCTTCTTTCTTTTTTTTATTACTAAAAAAAATTTTTAATACTGTATTTTTATTTTAATAACATTATGTTAATTTTACTTTATTCTATTTTATATTCTTCTATATTTCTTTCTTTTTTTCCTCACTTTTAATCTGAGCTGTGTGGATGACAGGCTCTTGGTGCTCCAGTCAGACATCAGGGCTGTGGCTCTGAGGTGGGAGAGCCAAGTTCAGGACACTGGTCCACAAGATCCTCCCAGCTCCATGAAATATCAAACGGCAAAAATCTCCCAGAGATCTCCATCTCAAAACCGAGACCCAGCTCCATTCAATGACCAGCAAGCTACAGTGCTGCACACCCTATGCCAAACAACTAGCAAGACAGGAACACAACACAACAATTAGCAGAGAGGCTGCCTAAAATCATAATAAGGCCACAGACAGCCCCGAAACACACCACCAGACGTGAACCTGCCCACCAGAAAGACAAGATCCAGCCTCATCCACCAGAACACAGGCGCTGGTTCCCTCCACCAGGAGGCCTACACAACCCACTGAACCAACCTTAGCCACTGGGGACAGACAACAAAAACGAGAACTACGAACCTGAAGCCTGTTAAAAGGAGAGGCCAAACACAGTAAGTTAAGCAAAATGAGAAGACAGAGAAACACACAGCAGATGAAGGAGCAAGGCAAAAACCCACCAGATCTAAAAAAGGATAAGGAAGTAGGCAGTCTACCTGAAAAAGAATTCAGAATAATGATAGTAAAGATTATCCAAACTCTTGGAAATAGAAAGGAGAAAATACAAGAAACGTTTAACAAGGACCTAGAAGAACTAAAGAGCAAACAGTGATGAACAACACAATAAATGAAATTCAAAATTCCCTAGAAGGGATCAATAGCAGAATAACTGAGGCAGAAGAACAGATAAGTGACCTGGAAGATAAAATAGTGGAAATAACTACTGCAGAGCAGAATAAAGAAAAAAGAATGAAAAGAATTCAGGAGAGTCTCAGAGACCTCTGGGACAACATTAAACGCACCAACATTTGAATTATACAGGTCGCAGAAGAAGAAGAGAAAAAGAAAGGGACTGAGAAAATATTTGAAGAGATTATAGTCGAAAACTTCCCTAATATGGGAAAGGAAATAGTTCATCAAGCACAGGAAGCACAGACAGTCCCATACAGGATAAATCCAAGGAGAAACACGCCAAGACACATAGTAATCAAACTATCAAAAATTAAGTACAAAGAAAGCATATTAAAAGCAGCAAGGGAAAAACAACAAATAACACACAAGGGAATCCCCATAAGGTTAACAGGTGATCTTTCAGCAGAAACACTTCAAGCCAGAAGGGTGTGGTAGGACATATTTAAAGTGATGAAAGAGAAAAACCTACAACCAAGATTACTCAGCAAGGAACTTATTCAGATTTGACAGACAAATTAAAAGCTTTACATACAATCAAAAGCTAAGAGAATTCAGCACCACCAAACCAGCTTTACAGCAAATGCTAGAGGAACCTCTCTAGGCAGGAAACAAAAGAGAAGGAAAGACCTAAAATAACAAACCTTAAACAATTAAGAAAATGGCAATAGGAACGTACATATAGGTAAGTACCTTAAATGTAAATGGATTAAATGCTCCCACCAAAAGACACAGACTGGCTGAATGGATACAAAAACAAGACTCATAAATATGCTGTCTACAAGAGACCCACTTCAGACGCAGGGACACATACAGACTGAAAGTGAGGGGATGGAATACAGACTGAAAGTAAGGGGATGGAAAAAGATATTCCATGAAAATGAAAATCAAAAGAAAGCTGGAGTAACAATTCTCATATCAGACAAAATACACTTTAAAATAAAAACTTGCAAGCAAAAAAGAAGGACAGTACATAATGATCAACGGATGAATCCACGAAGAAGATATAACAATTCTAAATATTTATGCACCCAACATAGGAGCACCACAATACATAAGGCAAATACTAACAGCCATAAAAGGGGAAATCGACAGGAACACAATCATAGTAGGGAACTTTGACACCCAACTTTCACCAATGGACAGATCAGTCAAAATGAATATAAATAAAGAAACAAAAGCTTTACATGATACATTAAACAAGATGGACTAAATTGATACTTATAGCACATTCAATCGAAAAACAACAGAAAACACATTCTTATCAAGTGTTCATGGAACATTCTACAGGATAGATCATATCTTGGGTCATAAATCAAGCCTTGGTAAATTTCAGAAAATGGAAATCATATCACGTATCCTTTTGGACCACAACACTATTAGACTAGATATCAATTACAGGAAAAAAACTGTAAAAAATACAAACGCATGGAGGCTAAACAATACACTACTTAATAAACAAAATATAACAGAAGAAATCAAAGACGAAATCAAAAAACACCTAGAAACAAATGACAATGAAAACAGGACGACCCAAAGCTATGGGATGCAGCAAAAGCAGTTCTCGGAGGGACGTTTATAGCAATACAATCCTACCTTAAGAAACAAGAAGTGTCTCAAATAAACAACCTAACCTTACACATAAAGCAATTAGAGAAAGAAGAACACACAAACCCCAAAGTTAGCAGAAGGAAAGAAATCATAAAGATCAGATCATAAATAAATGAAAAAGAAATGAAGTAAACAATAGCAAAGATCAATAAAACTGAAAGCCAGTTCTTTGAGAAGATAAACAAAATTAATAAACCATTAGCCAGACTCATCAAGAAAAAAACAGATATTAATCAAATCAATAGAATTAGAAATGAAAAAGAAATAACAACTGACACTGCAGAAATACAAAGGTCAATGAGAGACTACTACCAGCAACCATACGCCAATAAAACGGACCAACTGGAAGAAATGGACAAATTCTTAGTAATGCACAACCTTCTGAGACTGAATCAGAAAGAACTAGAAAATATGAACAGACCAATCACAAGCACTGAAATTGAAACTGTGATTAAAAATCTTCCAACAAACAAAAGCCCAGGACCAGGTGGCATCAGAGGCGAATTCTATCAAACATTTAGAGAAGAGCTAACACATATCCTTCTCAAACTATTCCAAAATATAGCACAGGGAGGAACACTCCCAAACTCATTCTACGAGGCCAACATCACCCTGACACCAAAACCAGACAAGGATGTCACAAAAAGAAAACTACAGGCCAATATCACTGATGGACATAGACGCAAAAATCCTCAACAAAATACTAGCAAACAGAATCCAACAGCACATTAAACGGATCATACACCATGATCAAGTGGGGTTTATTCCAGGAATGCAAGGGTTCTACAATATACACTAATCAATCAACATGATACCCAATATTAAAAAACTGAAGGAGAAAACCATATGATCATCTCAATAGATGTAGAGAAAGCTTTCGACAAAATTCAACACCCATGTATGATAAAAACCCTACAGAAAGTAGGCATAGAGGGAACTTTCCTCAACATAATATAGGCCATATATGACAAACCCACAACCAACAACATCCTCAATGGTGAAAAACTGAAACCATTTCCACTAAGATCAGGAACAAGACAAGGTTGCCCACTCTCACCACTCTTATTCAAGATAGTTTTCGAAATTTTAGCCACAGCAATCAGAGAAAAAAAGGAAATAAAAGGAATCCAAACCAGAAAAGAAGAAGTAAAGCTGTCACTGTTTGCAGATGACATGATACTATACATAGAGAATCCTAAAGATGCTACCAGAAAACTACTACAGCTAATCAATGAATTTGGTAAAGTTGCAGGATACAAAAGTAATGCATACAAATCTCTGGCATTCCTATACACTAATGATGAAAAATCTGAAAAGGAAATCAAGAAAACACTCCCATTTACCATTGCAACAAAAAGAATAAAATATCTAGGAATAAACCTACCTAAGGAGACAAAAGACCTGTATACACAAAATTATAACACACTGACGAAAGAAATTAAAGATGATACAAATAGATGGAGTGATATACCATGTTCTTGGATTGGAAGAATCAACATTGTGAAAATGACTCTACTACCCAAAGCAATCTACATATTCAGTGCAATCCCTATCAAACTACCACTGGCATTTTTCACAGAACTAGAACAAAAAATTTCACAATTTGTATGGAAACACAAAAGACCCCTAATAGCCAAAGCAATCTTGAGAACGAAAAACGGAGCTGGAGGAATCAGGCTCCCTGACTTCAGACTATACTACAAAGCTACAGTAATCAACACAGTATGGTACCGGCACAAAAACAGAAAGATTAATCAACGGAACAGGATAGAAAGACCAGAGATAAACCCATGCACATATGGACACCTTATCTTTGATAAAGGTGGCAGTAATGTACAATGGAGAAAGGACAGCCTCTTCAATAAGTGGTGCTGGGAAAACTGGACAGGTACATGTAAAAGTATGAGATTAGATCACTCCCTAACACCATACACAAAAATAAGCTCAAAATGGATTAAAGACCTAAATGTAAGGCCAGAAACTATCAAACTCTTAGAGGAAAACATAGGCAGAACACTCTATGACATAAATCAAAGCAAGATCCTTTCTGACCCACCTCCTAGAGTAATGGAAATAAAAACAAAAATAAACAAATGGGACCTAATGAAACTTCAAAGCTTTTGCACAGCAAAGGAAACCATAAACAAGACCAAAAGACAACCCTCAGAATGGGAGAAAATATTTGCAAATGAAGCAACCGACAAAGGATTAATCTCCAAAATTTACAAGCAGCTCATGCAGCTCAATAACAAGAAAACAAACAACCCAATCCAAAAATGGGCAGAAGACCTAAATAGACATTTCTCCAAAGAAGATATACAGACTGCCAACAAACACATGAAAGAATGCTCAACATCATTAATCATTAGAGAAATGCAAATCAAAACTACAATGAGATATCATCTCACACCAGTCAGAATGGCCATCATCAAAAAATCTAGAAACAATAAATGCTGGAGAGGGTGTGGAGAAAAGGGAACACTCTTGCACTGTTGGAGGGAATGTGAATTGGTACAGCCACTATGGAGAACAGTATGGAGGTTCCTTAAAAAACTACAAATAGAACTACCATATGACCCAGCAAACCCACTACTGGGCATATACCATGAGAAGACCATAATTCAATTTATTTATTTATTCAATTTATTTATTTATTGACCTGGAAGATAAAGTAGTGAAAATAACTACTGCAGAGCAGAATAAAGAAAAAAGACTGAAAAGAATTGAGGACAGTCTCAGAGACTTCTGGGACAACATAAAACACACCAACATTTGAATTATAGGGGTTCCAGAAGAAGAAGAGATAAAGAAAGAACCAGAGAAAATATTTGAACAGATTATAGTTGAACACTTCCCTCATATGGGAAAGGAAATAGTTAATCAAGTCCAGGAAGCACAGAGAGTCCCATACAGGATAAATCCAAGGAGAAACATGCCAAGACACATATTAATCAAACTATCAAAAATTAAACACAAAAAACAAATATTAAAAGCAGCAAGGGAGAAACAGCAAATAACACATAAGGGAATCCCCATAAGGTTAACAGTTGATCTTTCAGCAGAAACTGCAAGCCAGAAGGGAGTGGCAGGACATATTTAAAGTGATGAAGGAGAAAAACCTACAACCGAGATTACTCAGTAAGAATCTCATTCAGATTTGACAGAGAAATTAAAATCTTTCCAGACAAGCAAAAGCTAAGAGAGCTCAGAACCACGAAATGAGCTTTAAAACAAATGCTAAAGGAACTTCTATAGGGAGGAAACACAAGAGAAGGAAAAGACCTACAATAATACCCCCAAAACAGTAAAGAAAATGGTAATAGAAACATACATATTGATAATTACCTTAAATGTAAATGGAGTAAATGCTCCAACCAAAATAAATAAATTGGCTGAATGGATACAAAAACAAGACCCGTATGTATGCTGTCTACAAGAGACCCACTTCACACCTAGGGACACATACAGACTGAAACTGAGGGAATGGAAAAAGATATTCCGTGTAAATGGGAAAAAAAAGAAAGCTGGAGTAGAAATTCTCATATCAGACAAATAGATTTTATAACAAAGACTATTACAAGAGACAAAGAAGGACACTACATAATGAACAAGGGATCATTCCAAGAAGAAGATATAAAAATTGTAAATATTTATGCAACCAACATAAGAGCACCTCAGTACATAAGGCAAATACTAACAGCCATAAAAGGGGAAATTGACAGTAACACAATCATACTAGGAAACTTTAACACCCCACTTTCACCAATGGACAGATCATCCAAAATGAAAATAAATAAGGAAACACAACCTTTAAATGATACATTAAACAACATGGACTTAATGGTGTTTTATAGGACTTTCCATCCAAAAACAACAGAATACACACTCTTCTCAAGTGCTCATGGAACATTCTCCAGGATAGAGCATATCCTGGGTCACAAATCAAGCCTTGGTAACTAAAGAAAATTGAAATCATATCAAGTATCTTTTCCAACCACAACACTATGAGATTAGAAATCAATTACAGGGAAAAAAACGTAAAAAACACAAACACACAGAGGCTAAACAATATGCTACAAAATAACCAAGAGATCACTGAAGAAATCAAACAGGAAATTTAAAAAAATACCTAGAAACAAATGACAAGGATAACACAATGACCCAACACCTATGGGATGCAGCAAAAGCAGTTCTAACAAGGAAGTTTATAGCAATACAATCCTACCTCAGGAAACAAGAAAAATCTCAAATAAACAACCTAAACTTACACCTAAAGCAATTAGAGAAAGAAGAACAAAAAACCCCCAAATTTAGCTGAAGGAAACAAAATCATAAAGATCAGATCAGAAATAAGTGAAAAAGAAATGAAGGAAACAATAACAAAGATCAAAAAAACTAAAAGCTGGTTCTTTGAGAAGATAAACAAAATTGATAAACCATTAGCCAGACTTATCAAGAAAAAAAGGGAGAAGACTCAAATCAATAGAAATAGAAATGAAAGAGAAGTAACAACTGACACTGTAGAAATACAAAGGATTATGAGAGATTACTACAAGCAACTGTATGCAAATAAAATGGAAAAGCTGGAAGAAATGGACAAATTCTTAGAAATGCACAACCCTCCGAGACTGAACCAGGAAGAAACAAAAAATATGAACAGAATAATCACAAGCACTGAAATTGAAACTGATTAAAAATCTTCCAACAAACAAAAGCCCAGGACCAAATGGCTTCACAGGCGAATTCTATCAAACATTTAGAGAAGAGCTAACACCTGTCCTTCTCAAACTCTTCCAAAATATAGCAGAGGGAAAACACTTCCAAACTCGTTCTATGAGGCCACCATCACTCCGATACCAAAACCAGAAAAATATGTCAAAAAGAAAGAAAACTACAGGCCAATATCACTGATGAACACAGATGCAAAAATCCTCAACCAAATACTAGCAAACAGAATCCAACAGCACATTAAAAGGTTCATACACTATGATCAAGCAGGGTTTATCCCAGGAATGCAAGGATTCTACAATATACACAAATCAATCAACATGATACACCATATTAACAAGTTGAAGGAGAAAAACACTTGATTATCTCAACACATGCAGATAAAGCTTTCGACAAAATTCAACACCCATTTATGATAAAAACCCTCCAGAAAGTAGGCATAGAGGGAACTTTCCTCAACAAAATAAAGGGCATATATGACAAACCCACAGCCAACATCATCCTCAATGGTCAAAAACTGAAAGCATTTCCACTAAGATCAGGAACAAGACAAGGTTGCCCACTCTCACTACTATTACCCAACATTGTTTTGGAAGTTTTAGACACAGCAATCAGATAAGAAAAAGAAAGAAAAGGAATCCAAACTGGAAAAGAAGAATTAAAGCTGTCACTGTTTTCAGATGACATGATACTATACATAGAGATTCCTAAGGATGCTACCAGAAAACTACTAGAGCTAGTCAATGGATTTGGTAAAGTAGCAGGATACAAAATTAATGCACAGAAATCTCTTGCATTCCTATACACTAATGATGAAAGTGAAATTAAGAAAACGCTCCCATTAACCAGTGCAACTAAAAGAATAAAATGTCTATGAATAAAACTACCTAAGGAGACAAAAGACCTGTATGCAGAAAATTATAAGACACTGATGAAAGAAATTAAAGATGATACAAATAGATGGAGAGATATACCATGTTCTTGGATTGGAAGAATCAACATTGTGAAAATGACTCTATGACCCAAAGCAATCTACAGATTTAATGCAATCCCTGTCAAACTACCACTGACACTTTCACAGGACTAGAAGAAAAAATTTCACAATTTGTATGGAAACACAAAAGACCCCGAATAGCCAAAGCAATCTTGAGAAAGAAAAATGGAGCTTCAGAAATCAGGCTCCCTGACTTCAGACTATACTACAAAGCTACAGTAATCAAGACAGTATGGTACTGGCACAGAAACAGAAATATAGATCAGTGGAACAGGATAGAAAGCCCAGAGATAAACCCACGCACATAGGGTCACCTTATCTTTCACAAAGGAGGCAAGAATATACAGTGGAGAAAAGACAACCTCTTCCATAAGTGGTGCTGGGAAAACTGGACAGCTGAATGTAAACAAATGTAATTAGAACACTCCCTAAAACCATGCACATAAATAAACTCAAAATGGATTAAAGACCTAAATGTAAGGTCACACACCATCAAACTCTTAGAGGAAAATATAGGCAGAACACTCTATGTCATAACTCACAGCAAGATCCTTTTTGACCCACCTTGTAGAGAAATGGAAATAAAAATAAACAAACGGGACCTAATGAAACTTAAAAGCTTTTGCACAGCAAAGGAAACGATAAACAAGACCAAAAGACAACCCTCAGAATGGGAGAAAATATTTGCAGATGAAGCAACTAACAAAGGATTAATCTCCAAAGTTTACAAGCAGCTCATGCAGCTCAACATTTAAAAAACAAACAACCCAATCCAAAAATGGGCAGAAGACCTAAATAGACATTTCTCCAAAGAAAATATACAGATTGCCAACAGACACATGAAAGAATGCTCAACATTATTTATTTATTTATTTATTTATTTATTTATTTATTGCGGTACGCGGGCCTCTCACTGTTGTGGCCTCTCCCGTTGCAGAGCACAAGCTCCAGATGCGCAGGCTCAGCGGCCATGGCTCACGGGCCTAGCCGCTCTGCAGCATGTGGGATCTTCCCGGACCGGGGCACGAACCTGTGTCCCCTGCATCAGCAGGCGGACTCTCAACCACTGCCTCACCAGGGAAGCCCGCTCAACATTATTAATCATTAGAGAAATGCAAATCAAAAATACAATGAGATATCATCTCACACCAGTCAGAATGGCCATCATCAAAAAATCTACAAACATTAAATGCTGGAGAAGGTGTGGAGAAAAGGGAACCCTCTTGCACTGTTGGTGGGAATGTAAATTGATACAGTCCCTATGGAGGTTCCTTAAAAAACTGAAAATAGAACTACCATATGACCCAACAATCCCACTACTGGGCATAATCCCTGAGGAAACCATAATTCAAAAAGAGTCATGTACCACAATGTTCATTGCAGCTCTATTTACAGTAGCCAGGACATGGAAGCAACCTAAGTGTGCATCAACAGATGAATGGATAAAGAAGATGTGGCACATATATACAATGGAATATTACTCAGCCATAAAAAGAAATGAAATTGAGTTATTTTTAATGATGTGGATGGACCTATAGTCTGTCATACAGAGTGAAGTTAAGTCAGAAAGAGAAAAACATATACCATATGCTAACACATATATATGGAATCTAAAAAAATAAAAATATGTCATGAAGAACCTAGGGGTAAGACGGAAATAAAGACACAGACCTACTAGAGAATGGGCTTTAGGATATGGGGAGGGGGAAGGGTAAGCTGGGACAAAGTGAGAGAGTGGCATGGACATATATACACTACCAAATGTAAAATAGATAGCTAGTGGGAAGCAGCCGCATAGCACAGGGAGATCAGCTCGGTGCTTTGTGACCACCTGGAGGGGTGGAATAGGGAGGTTGTGAGGGAGGAAGATGCAAGAGGGAGGAGATATGAGGATATATGTATATGTATAACTGATTCACTTTGTTATAAAGCAGAAACTAACACACCATTGTAAAGCAATTATACTCCAATAAAGATGTTTAAAAAAAAAAAAAGAACTGCAAGGTTTGAGCATGTGTAAAAACAGCCTGTTCTTCCTGGATTTTCTGGGATAATCCTGGTGTCAATTTGATCATATCTAAGATGCTATTGATTGTAAGACACACCGTATTTTCTGTATCACTGATCAGGAAAAAAAGTTAACCCAACATGTTATTGATTGCAAGACACATCCTTATCCTTATTTCAGTGATGTTAGAATAATAAAACTATGTGTATATTAGAATTGATTAAAAAATACTCTATGCTGTGTTCTTGTTTGACCATGCGCACCTAGACCAATGTGTCTGACCAGTATGCTTCAATTTTGATTCAGAAAATATGATTATATTATACATAACTAAAAAAAAAGCACAGACACACTCACTAAGCAAGGCTGGGCCATGTAAAAAGTGTACAAGAAACTGTCTTGCTTTCAAATAGATTCCAAGTTTAGACATTCCCACAATAATGCACAGAACCTAGTACAGGGCTGACATCAGAAATCACCATCCAGCATAATTTCCCCAAGGATTCAGACTACAACACAGTAACCCCTGCAATGCCTTTGTCCTGTGCCACTGCGTGGGGTTAACTACTTTTTGTTATTAGACCTTTAAGTGCTACTATAGCTATCTGCAAATGGAGGACTTAGATAAATGCATTTAGAAACTAGGAGACAATGAGGGGACACTGATTGTTCGACTAATAAGAAATGGGACTAATCCTAGCAGTTAACTCCTCCTCTGCATTTATCTCATGCCACTGGCTATTAATATCACTAGCTGATTTTAAAAAGACTTTGATAAATATTTGCTGATATCTGGGGTGTCTCCTTGTGGGATTATAGCTTCCCATCTCCTCTGCTTCTATTCATCTTCATTCATAATGTATTTATTGAATATCTATTTTTGTGAAGCACTTGGCTAGGCATTGCGACAGGTTATAAGAACAAGACACCGTTCCTGCCTTCAAGGACCTGAGAATTCATCAGAGGAGGTAAGACATGAATGCAAAGCTCACTAGGGCAGAGTAGAGACAGACATGTTCTAATAATCCTAAGGAAGCACATGGTAAACTCTGAGAAAGGACAAAGAATATATTTAGAAGGCCTGGAAGGATGTTAATGTTTGCACGTGTGATTGTTTGAGAGGGACATTTCAAATGTAAACAAAAACACGGCAGCAGCAAATTATAAGACATGTTTGGGGAAAAAAAGAAAATCATTTGATTAGGCTGAAACTCAGTCTCTGACTGACTATAGGCCAGTGGTTGTATTTAGAAACACTGAATGCCAAGTTAATGGTTTAAACAAGTTTTTGTAGGTAACAAGTCACCAGTGAAGATTTCTGAGCAGAAAATAACAGACTCAGAGGTATGGTTTAGGAAAGCTAACATAGGAACAAGTAGAATGGCCAGAAAGTCTGGAGGCAAAGAAAACACACACACACACACACACACACACACACACACACACACACTGCTGCCTGGCTAGTTCAATAGCCTGGTGAAAGCTTACTAGACTGTGAACAAAGAGATTAGAAGGGGGAAGAGAAAGCAGATGACAAAGTCAAGAGATGTTGAAGATGTAAAATTGCCAGGCTTTGGCAATGGATGAGATGTGAGAACATGAGGGATGGAGGTAACAAATATGACTGACGCTTTCAGCCTGGCTGACTGGAAAGATTCAATGTAATTAACATAGGAAAGGAACAGAAAAAGAAGAAAAGGTATGGGAGGTGTAATGATGTTTTTTATTTTTTAAGACAGCCTTGGAGAGGAGAACTTCTCAGACTTTAAGGTACTTTCGAATCACCCAAGGATTTTGCTAAAGTGAACACTGATTCATTAGGAGAGGAGTGGGGCATGATATTCTACATTTCTAATGAGTGCATAAGAAATGTTAATGTCACTGCCCTACACCACAGTTTAATGCAGCAAGGCTGCAGAGAATGCCAAGCGGAGACGTCAAGGAGAATTTTGGTAGAATAAAGCAGGCCTGCCTATGAGCTGTGCCAAGAAATCAATTTGACAACAGCATTAATAAAAATCCATATAAAAGGAAAAACAACATAACTTAGGTCAAATATATTTTAGGAAAATTAAGCACAATTATTTTTAAAGTGCTTTCAATTTTTCTTGCTTCTTATTCATAGTACCCATAAACACATATGCATACTTGCTACTCACATTCACAAACCCAAAAACACATACAAACACAAACACATGCAACTTCTTTACTTATTACACGGGTTTTTTCCCAAACAGAAATCCCTCATAAACACCTAAGTGTACTGGTATAGACAAGTATCTATATTAAAAATTAAGATGGAGGGGTTCCCTGGTGGTGCAGTGGTTAAGAATTCGCCTCCCAGTGCAGGGGACACGGTTTTGAGCCCTGGTCCGGGAAGATCTCACATGCCGCGTAGCAACGAAGGCCATGCGCCACATGGCCACATGGCCAACGAAGACCACATGCGCCACAACTACTGAGCCTGCGCTCTAGAGCCCGCATATCACAACTACTGAAGCCCGCGTGCCTAGAACCCGTGCTCCGCAACTAGAGAAGCCACCACAATGAGAAGCCCGCGCACGGCAACGAAGAGTAGCCCCCACTCACCACAACTAGAGAAAGCCCGCGCACAGCAACAAAGACCTAATGCAGCCAAAAATAAATAAATTAAATAAATATTTTTTTAAAAAAACAGTGTATATGTGTCAATCCCAATCTCCCTAAAAAAAAAAAAATTAAGATGGAGAAAAGAAATTAATGCTCCTTCAAAAATACCATATTCACACATAATTAACTGTAAGTTGCTCTTTCTCCTTGAACTCCCACCCCCTACTTCATGATAACTTTGATTATATGGATAAATAACTTTATCCTTTTAATTCTCAGATGTAAATATGAATTACCTCTACATGCCATCTTTTCACTAGTCAGTAAGTGAACACTTCTGTCAGATACACCATTTAGCATGAGTAATACAAATTAAATACTTTGCTAACTTTATATCTTCTCTAAAGAATTTGGTTAGCCTGACTTATATGAGGAAACTCAGATGATTCCACTTAATGGGTAGGGAAGGTGCATTGATATAACATGAACACCTGACTGTGCACAACTTCTCAAGGAAATCATGGATTCTCTTTTAACTGAGAAGGTTTTTTTTTAAACATCTTTATTGGAGTATAATTGCTTTACAATGTTGTGTTAGCTTCTGCTGTATAACAAAGCAACTCAGCTATATGTATACGTATATTCCCATATCCCCTCCCTCTTGGCTTCTCTGCTATCCAAAAGAAAGGGCATCAGAACAGCCAAAATACCTGCTGTGGAAATGTTTCTTCACTGGTCTTTGAAATC
This sequence comes from Delphinus delphis, assembly GCF_949987515.2. NCBI lineage: Eukaryota > Metazoa > Chordata > Mammalia > Artiodactyla > Delphinidae > Delphinus > Delphinus delphis. The sequence continues at coordinate 16,654,069 of NC_082704.1, read as the reverse complement.
TCTATTCTATGCTGACTTTCATAAGTATAAAATCTTCCACACTCGATCACCTGGGGAGCTGTGATGTTAACTGCCAACGACCTGCGTGACACAAAAGCTGAAACCAAAGGGCAAGAAGAGGCTCCATGTGGATAAACAAGCATGGGCACTGTGAACCCCAACCCAGGCACATATTGTGAATTTGTTAGAGGGAATGTGGAGCATCACAGGTGGAATTTCCTCTGGCCCTTAATTTTTAGGATGCTCCCTGAAAATTCTCAGCAGAGGAAATGGCAGGTGTGATGAGCCTGTTTCCAAAGCTCTTTCCAACAACCTTCAGATTTGATACATTCAGACTGCAATTAAAAATATCAATCAACTCACCAGTATTTTTAGGAGTGTTCCAAATGGGTCACCTTTAAAGGAAATAATTGGAGGCAAGCTGAAAAAACAGCAGGCACTCAATAAATGCTTCTATGAATGAGTGAAAGGAATGAATGTGTGAGAGAGTGAATGAAAAGCCTACAATCTAAAGAGCCTAAATCTGTAAATGATAAGAAAAGTACATTTCCTGAGGAAACTAGCTCATCTCAATTTGAAAACACTAATTTCTGACCTCAAGAGTGCATATAATGTATTTTCTCATCCGTTTGATATATGTTTATAAACTAGCTTTTCCAGACAAAGTTCATTATAGGAAAAAGAAAAAAATATTCATGTCCTCTGCCTGAGCCCTTGAATCTGATTGAATCGAATGAGAAACCTGGTCCTACTGACTTTTGTCCAGTGTTGCAGCCATTTGATGAAGTTTTAACTGCATTGCGCTGGTCTGTCCCCATCTAAAGTTATAAATCCCAGGTAGATTTGAGAGGGACCCCAAATGGGAAAAAGAATGAGTTCTCTTCTGCTGCTATACAAACGCATTTCCCATGGTCAATATGATTTTATATAAAGTCAACTGCTTTTCTTCACTGAGCAATGGCCATGCTCCTCCAATAAATTATTATGAGGTGAGAAATCAGTAAATTATGAGCTTTAATTTCTACAGGACTAAATAAAACGTTCATGAGATGACTATGGAAGTCCTTCCTAAGAATGATTTCAAATGACTTGGATAGATTATTTTAACATTGAAAAAAAATAGTACCTAATATTAATTTTCATTGCTAATTTTGGAAGAAAATTGAAACTGTGTGCTCAAATATGCCTTTCTTGAAAAATGGTTATGTTAACTACCGAGGACACTGAATTGCAGCTAACTCGATAAGAAGCCATTATTGGAGGGAAAGTAATGATTCTATTAAAAACTGATGAACATAAGGTAAATCTAAATATATTAAAGTGTTAACTCTCTGAAATGCAGGACTTTCAGAAACACTTACTGTGAATAAGACTTCCCAAGTAAAGGGACATTCAAAAAATCATAGACATTTCATTATAATCATGGACACCTCCTCACATGTATAGAATGTGAAGTGCAGAGAAGGTTAAGGGAAGTTTCCACTCATAAAAGAAAGGAGAATGAGGCAGACATTTCAGCTAAAAGGGCACCCCAACTTTACGCTGACATGCTGGAAAACAAGGCATACCCACAAAGAGAAAATAAAGATGCTAAGGGAGATGGAGTTAGAAGAAGGGACCAAAGTAAGAGAATGCAAGTGCTCAGTACTGGTCCCAGCGGACATTATGACTCTCGGCATGTGGTGTGAGTACCCATTTATCTCTGCCATCTCTCCCTACCCACTCATGCTCAGTCCCTCTCTAGAGAAACCCCTCTCTTGAGAGAAAACCCTAGATCATGCTCACTACAGTAGAAAGACTAATCCAAGCTCCCTGGGACTCCTGGGAATTGCTGGGGGTGAGCAGGAGAGAGGTGGGGAGAGAGATGGAAGAGAGGGCAGTGAAGGGTGTAACTGTTAACAAAGGTGATACCAGTGCATTCAGCTAAAGGAGTCTGGTGCAAGTGGGAAAAGTTGGGGCAGGAGGTCTTCTCTCTCTTCCTGCATCTGTGTGGGGCTGTGCTGGTGACCGCCACACTTTCAAAAATGTCCTGTTGCAAACAAGTGCCAGTGTTCTTGACTACACTAACGAGCTAAGTGACGCAGTGGACAAAGCAAGGATGCTGTTCCTGGCTCAATCTCTCTTCAACAATGATAATTTGCCACGTCAACTTACCTTGCCAGGCCTGAAGCATCAGAGGATTAGCTATTAAAAGAAAGACACTTTCTTGCTCATTACAGCCTACAATGTAAAAACGTCCAGAGATGTAAAGAGTTCTGTTTTCACCATTAAAGTAGAAATTATTTCCGGCAGCTTTGGGAGAAAATGCAATTATTTTCCTTCCTGTCACAGAGTCTCCACACTCACCTAGAGATGAGCATACCCATTTTATGCTCATTTTAATAAATGGCCTCATCTTCCTTTGAATGATGACAGTGAAAGATCTTCCCTGACGTGGGTCGGGGGGGCTGGTCCCTGCGCCCTCACCCCTTGGGATGTGGGGTCACCAAAGGCAGAAGTAATTAGACAGCACTGAGTCATTGCCACTCACATCCCCTAGCCGCAGGAAGAAGAAGCTTTTCACAGAGGAAAATGAACTCTTCAGGCAGAGTCCACTCATTTTTCCAATGACCAGAACCCACTCGGGCCACACTGCCACAGGCTGTGTCAGTGCTCTACTCCTGGAGAAGTCCAGTGGGCCCCGCTAGGAAACGTTACACTTTGGGTCTGCTTAGCCACAGCTCTTTCCCCTCTTAGCCAACACAGAGAAAGAGGGACACCTGTAGCTCCACCTACACGAATCAGAGCTCATTGGCGATGGTCACATCTCTCCGCCAGCTTGGTTGTTGAGTGAAACTGGCCTAGGTGGCAATTTGCCTCCCTGCGCAACTGATTCACTTGGCTTTGATCTGGCCACTGGGCTGGCCATAATCTCAGCCCCTGCTTCAGGCCCTCTTCCTCTTGGTTCCAAAGAAGAACCCAGTGAGATAGTGTGGCTATCTCAGTGCAATCTCGTCCAATAAATTCAGGATCAACATTTTAAAGATGACTTGTTCGCACCATCTGGCCTCATGAACAATCATATCACCACCCAAGACAGATATCCAGAATAGATAAATCACGAGTCCTTCTCACTCTACACACATACCTTCTTACCATGTTTTTACTACAGTATGCTTTCCATAGTTTAGTGAGAACACACTTTGACGTAAATTGTAGCAATAATTTTTTGTATCCGTCTCCTAGATTAATGGAACTAAAAACAAAAATAAGCAAAAATAAACAAATGGGACCTAATTAAACTTAAAAGCTTTTGCACAACAAAGGAAACCATAAAGAAAACAAAAAGACAACGCACAAAATGGGAGAAAATATTTGCCAACGATGCTACAGACAAGAGATTAATTTCCAAAATATACAAACAGCTCATACAGCTTAATATCAAAACAAACCAAACAACCCAATCAAAAAATGGGCAGAAGGCTTAAATAGACATTTCTCCAAAGAAGTCAAAATGATACACAACAGGCACATGAAAAGATGCTCAATTATTAGAGAAATGCAAATCAAAACTACAATGAGGTATCACCTCACACCAGGGAGAATGGCCATCATTAAAATGTCTACAAATAATAAATGCTGGAGAGGGTGTGGAGAAAAAGAAACCCTCTTACACTGTTGGTGAGAATGTAAACTGGTGCGGCCACTATCGAGACCAGTAAGGAGGTTCCTTAAAAAACTAAAAGTAGAACAACCATCATGGGAGTGATACAGTAATACCACTTCTGGGCATGTACCCAGAGAAAACCATAGTTTGAAAAGATACATGTACCCCAAACAGCAGCACTATTTACAATAGCCAACACATGGAAGCAACCTAAATGTCCATTGACAGATGAATGGATAAAGAAGATGTGGTATATATATATACAATAGAATATTAATCATCCATTAAAATGAATAAAATAATGCCATTTGCAACAACATGGATGGACTTAGCAATTATCATATTAGTGAAGTAAGTCTCACAGATAAAGACAAATATCACAATACCATTTATAGGTGTAATCTAAAAAATGGATACAAATGAACTTGTTTACAAAACAGAAATAGACCCACAGACATAGAAAACAAACTTGTGGTTACCAAAGGGGATAGTGCGGGAGAGATAAATTAGGAGTTTAGGATTAACATATACACACTACTACATATAAAATAGGTAAACAACAAGGACCTACTATATAGCACAAGGAACTATACTCAACACCTTGGAATAACCTATAATGGAAAAGAATCTGTATAACTGAATCACTTTGCTGTACACTTGAAAGTAATACAACATTGTAAATTCAAAAAATAATTAATTAAAAAAATAATACTGAGCTTTTATAAATCTAATAAATTAACCTCAAATGTATAAAGCAAAAAAATTAATAGATATACAGGAGAAATGAACAATCCTGACATCATACTGGGGAGATTTCTATATAACTTTTCTTAATCATGGACAGGTAATACAGATAAAAATTAAATATTAATGATTTGTAAAATACTATTAACAAGCTTAATCTAATGGACAAAGGTTGAATTCTGTACAGAATTAGAATATACCAATTATTCTCATACACACACAGAACATTTACAAATATTAATTATACTAAGGGGTTAAGAAAGTCAAGTTTCAGAGAATTGGTATCTGACTAAAACACAAGCTAGATGTCAATAACAAAAAATTTTTTAATTCCTTACATTTGGAAATTTAAAAGCACATTTCTAAGTCACAGATTAAAGAAGAATAACACTGGAAGTTTTTAAATACTTAGAACTCAACAATAATAAAATGCTTCATATAAAACCTGTTAGATATAAATAGCAGGTACTTAGAAGGAAAGTTATTGTCTTATATGTTTTTATTAGAAAGTGATATCAATTAATTAATTTAATTTACTTAAATTATCTCAAAATTAATATGCTATGCATGTAACTTAAGAAATTTGAATAAAGAACAAGAAAATGTAATAAAAGGAAGGATACAACAATGATAAGAAAAACAGACAATGAAATAAAAAACAAGGAGATTAAAAAGAATATACAAAACCAAAGATCGCTTCTTTGGAAAGATTAACAAAATTGGCAAACCTTTGGTAAAATTTATCCTAACAAAAATAGAAGGTAAAAACTATAATTCTAGAAATGAAAAGTGGGTCATCACTACAGATACCACACAGATTAAAAGTATAATAAGATAATACTTTTAAAATCTTTATGCCAAAAAGTGAAAAAAACGAAGTTCTAGTTACATATAAATTACCAAAATTTATTAGAAATATACAGTCTTAATAGTCCAATAACTATTTAAAATATAGAAGCAGTATTAAGAACTTTCCCACAAAGAAAACACCACACCCAAATGTTCTTGCTGGTGTTTTCTACCAAAATTTCAAGGAGCAAATTATTTCCATCTTAAATAATACTTTCTAAAAAATAAAATAGGTAATACTCTCTAACTCATTCTGTGAAGTTATTATAATCTTGCTATCCAAACCAGAAAAAGACACTATGAGAAGGGAAATTCATAGGCCATTCTCTCTCATGACCTAGATTAAAAGAAAATCTTAAAATTGAAAAGAGTTAATTGAGTCAAAAAATATGTAAAAATACTAATATACAATGATCAAGCTGAATTTATCCCAAGCAGTCAAGAGTGATTGGCCTAAAAAAATCAATAAATGTTATTATGTTAACATATTAACCACAAGGTGAGAAATGAAAAATTCATCCTGAACATGCATCTGGGCCCATGTGGAACAAATGTGCTTCCCACTGACACTCATTCATTTATTATTCAAATATATGTAATGAATACAGACTCTATTCCACGTGTATATCACATGGCACTGTAATGATATATTTATGCGATGGCTTCTTCAAAGAAACTGAGTGCTCCTTAAAGGCAGTCATTATTCACCACTGTGTCTATAGCACAATCACTGGAATAGTCTGTATATATAACATATGTGTGTATATGTGTGATATATGCTTGGAATATTCTAAGAAACAGGGCAAAAGATACCTCGTATAGAGTCAGAAAAGCCATGTTTGACTTGGCAGTGCCCAAACTGAAACTTACCTTAAACAACGCATGTAGCAATAGTCAAAATATGGAAACAACCTAAATATTCATCAACAGATGAATGGATAAATAAAATGTTGTATTACCATTCAGGGAAATGTTATTCTGCCTTTAAAAAGAATTAAATCCTGCCATTTGTAACAACATGGATGGATCTGGAGGACATTATGCTAAGTGAAATAAACCAGACACAGAAAGACAAATATTGTATTATTTCACTCATATAAGAACTCTAAAATAGTCAAATTCATAGAAGCAGAGAGTAGAATGGTGGTTTCCAGGGGCTGAGTGGAGGGGAAAACAAGGAGGTAATGATCAAAGGGTCAAAAGTTTCAGTTATGCAAAATAAACCAGTATTGGCGATCTCCTATACAACATAGTGCCTATAGATAACAATGCTGTATTGTGTACTTAAAATTTCCTAAGAGAGAAGATCTTTTTTTTTTTTTTTTTTTTTTTGCAGTACGCAGGCCTCTCACTGTTGCGGCCTCCCTCGTTGTGGAGCACAGGCTCCGGACGCGCAGGCTCAGCGGCCATGGCTCACGGGCCCAGCCGCTCCATGGCATGTGGGATCTTCCCGGACTGGGGCACGAACCCGCGTCCCCTGCATTGGCAGGCAGATTCTTAACCACTGCGCCACCAGGGAAGCCCCAGTAGGTCTTATATTAAGTGTTTGTAACACATACACAAATAATAATGATAACAATAATAATAATTGGAGTAAGAGGAAAATTTGGGAGATGAGAATACATTGTAGTGAGAAACCATATGGTGTGTGTGAGAGAGGAGTGATAAAACCATTCATTATTGTTGGAGTTCAAAGTGTGACACACTGAGTGTTAAAAGCTGTGTCTGCAGAAGCAGTCAGAAGCATATCATGGAAGGCCTTGTTTGTAATATTGAAGAATTTGGACTTCATTATGCTAATATTATTAATCATATGAATATATTCTCTAATACTGAGCCATCATTGCTTTCTGGGAATGTGAGCTCCACTTGTGCTGCTTTATTCTATTTGCTAAAATTTTATTTAGGATATCTGCATCAATATTAAGATTGATATGAGGGCTTTTTTTTTATATACTATTTTTGTCAGGTTTTGATATTGGTGATATTCCAGCTTAGGAAGACATTGAAAACTTTCCTCTCCAGTCTCTGCCAGTGATTCTCAAACTTTTGTGTGCATAAGAATCACTTTAGAAACTTGATAAGAATGCAGATTCCCAGACTTCACTTTCAGGTCTATAATTCAAAATGTCTGGGTTAGAAAAGCAATTTGGGGGACTTCCCTGGTGGTCCAGTGGGTAAGACTCCGTGCTCCCAATGCAGGGGAACCAGGTTCAATCTCTGGTAAGGGAACTAGATCCCACATGCATGCTGAAACTAAGAGTTTGCATGCTCCAACTAAGAGTCCATATGCCACAACTAAGGAGCCCATATGCCACAGCTAACAAACCCACATACAGAAACTAAAGATCCAGCATGCCGCAACTAAACATGCCACAACAAAATCCCACATGCCACAACTAAGACCCAGCAGAGCCAAAATAAATAAATAAATGAACATTTAAAAAAAAAGAAAAGAAAAGAAAAGCAATTTTGAACTTCTCAGGTGTTCTTGAGTCAGATACTTTAATGGTCAAGCTTTTTAAGAAACAATGTTGTATGTTCTGGACCAGGTTAAATAACTTTGAAGTTACTTCATTCTTAAAGGTTTTATGGAATTTCATTTGGAGTAGTAATACTCATATCAGACAAAATAGACTTTAAAATAAAGACTGTTACAAGAGACAGGGAAGGACACTACAGAATGATCTAGGACTCAATCCAAGAAAAACCAATTGTAAATATTTATGCACACAACATAGCAGCACCTTAATATATAAGGCAAATGGTAACAGCCATAAAAGGGGAAATTGACAGTAACACAATAAGAGTGGGGGAAATTAACACCCCACTGACACCAATGGACAGATCATCCAGACAGAAAATTAATAAGGAAACACAAGCTTCAAATACACATTAGACCAGATAGAATTAATTGATATTTGTAAGACATTCCATCCAAAAGCAGCAGAACACATTTTCTTCTCAAATGCACATGGAACATTGTCCAGGATAGATCACATCTCAGGTCACAAATCAAGCCTTGGTAAACTTAAGAAAATTGAAATCATATCAAGCATCTTTTCCAACAACAACACTATGAGATTAGATATCAATTACAGGAAATAAAAAGAACAAACACAGGGAGGCTAAACAATATGTTACTAAACAACCAATGGATCACTGAAGAAACCAGAGGAAATAAAAAAATACCTAGAAACCAATAACAATGAAAACACAAAGACCCAAAACCTATGGGATTCAGCAAAAGCACTTCTAAGAGGGAAGTTTATAGCAATACAACCTTACCTCAAGAAACTACTCTTATTCAACATAGTTTTGGAAGTTCTAGACACAGCAAACAGAGAAGAAAAAGAAATAAAAGGAATCCAAATCGGAAAAGAAGAAGTAAAGCTGTCACTCTTTGCAGATGACATGATATTACACATAGAGAATCCTAAAGATGCTACCAGAAAACGACTAGAGCTAATCAGTGAATTTGGTAAAGTAGGAGGATAAAAAATTAATGCACAAAAATCTCTGGCATTCTTATACACTAATGATGAAAAACCTGAAACTGAAATTAAGAAAACACTCCCACTTACCATTGCAACAAACAGAATAAAATATCTAGGAATAAGCCTACCTAAGGAGATAAAAGACCTGTATGCAAAAAATTATAAGACACTGATGAAAGAAATTAAAGATGATACAAATAGATGGAGAGATATACCATGTTCTTGGATTGGAAGAATCAACATTGTGAAAATAACTATACTATCCAAAGCAATCTACAGATTCAATGCAATCCCTATCAAACTACCACTGGCATTTTTTCACAAAACTTGAACAAAAAGTTTCACAATTTGTATGGAAACACAAAAGACCCCGAATAGCCAAAGCAATCTTCAGAAAGAAAAACGGAGCTGGAGGAAGCAGGCTCCCTGACTTCAGATTATACAACAAAGCTACAATAATCAAGACAGTATGGTACTGGCACAAAAACAGAAATATAGATCAATGGAACAGGATAGAAAGGCCAGAAATAAACCCATGCACATATGCTCAACTTATCTTTGGTAAAGGAGGTAAGAATATACAGTGGAGAAAAGACAGCCTCTTCAATAAGTGGTGCTGGGAAAACTGGACAGGTACATGTAAAAGAATGAAATTAGAACACTCCTTAACACCCCACACAAAAATAAACCCAAAATGGATTAAAGACCTAAACATAAAGCCAGACACTATCAAACTCTTAGAGGAAAACATAGGCAGAATGCTCTATAACATAAATCACAGCAAGATCCTTTTTGACCCCCCTCCTAGAGAAATGGAAATAAAAACAAACATAAACAAATGGGACCTAATGAAACTTAAAAGCTTTAGCACAGCAAAGGAAATCATAAATAAGACCAAAAGAAAACCCTCAGAGGAGAGAAAATATTTGCAAATGAGGCAACTGACAAAGGATTAATCTCCAAAATTTACAAGCAGCTCATGCAGCTCAATAACAAGAAAACAAACAACCCAATCCAAAAATGGGCAGAAGACCTAAAGAAACATTTCTCCGAAGAAGATATACAGATTGCCAACAAAAACATGAAAGAATGCTCAACATCATTAATCATTAGAGAAATGCAAATCAAAAATACAATGAGATATCATCTCACACCAGTCAGAATGGCCATCATCAAAAAATCTAGAAAAATAAATGCTGGAGAGGGTGTGGAGAAAAGGGAACACTTTTGCACTGTTGGTGGGAATGTAAATTTATACAGCAACTATGGAGAACAGTATGGAGGTTCCTTAACAAACTACAAATAGAACTACCACACGACCCAGCAATCCCACTACTGGGCATATACCCTGAGAAAACCATAATTCAAAAAGAATCATGTACCAAAATGTTCATTGCAGCTCTATTTACAATAGCCAGGACATGGAAGCAACCTAAGTGTCCATCAACGGATGAATGGTTAAAGAAGAAGTGGCACATATATACAATGGAATATTACTCAGCCATAAAAAGAAACGAAATTGAGTTACTTGTAGTGAGGTGGATAGACCTAGAGTCTGTCATACAGAGTGAAGTAAGTCAGAAGGAGAAAAACAAATACCGTATGCTAACACATATATATGGAATCTAAGAAAAAACAATGTCATGAAGGACCTAGGGCTAAGACAGGAATAAAGACACAGACCTACTAGAGCATGGACTTGAGGATACGGGGAGGGGGAAGGGTAAGCTGTGACAAAGTGAGAGAGTGGCATGGACATATATACACTACGAAATGTAAAACAGATAGCTAGCGGGAAGCAGCCGCATAGCACAGGGAGATCAGCTAGGTGATTTGTGATCACCCAGAGGGGTGGGATAGGGAGGGTGGGAGGGAGGGAGACACAAGAGGGAAGAGATAATGGGAACATATGTATATGTATAACTGATTCACTTTGTTATAAAGCAGAAACTAACACACCATTGTAAAGTAATTATACTCCAATAAAGATGTTTAAAAATTTTTTTAAAAGAAACAAGAAAAATCTCAAATAACCAACCTGACATTACACCTGAAGCAACCAGAGAAAGAAGAATAAACAAAACCCAAAGTTAGTAGAAGGAAAGAAATCATAAATTTCAGAGCAGAAATAAATGAAATAGAGACTAAGAAAACAATAGCAAAAATCAATGAAGCTAAAAGCTAATTCTTTGAGAAGATAAACAAAATTGATAAACCTTTACCCAGACTCATCAAGAAAAAGAGGGAGAAGACTCCAATAAAATTAGAAATGTGAAAACAGGGTTTTTAGCTGACTTCTAACTTAACTTTTTTCTGTGGTGATTTTTTTGGTTTTTGGATTTGGGGGCTTTTTTTAACATCTTTATTGGAGTATAATTGCTTTACAATGGTGTGCTAGTTTCTGCTTTATAAAAAAATGAATCAGCTATACATATACTTATATCCCCATATCTCTTCCCTTTTGCGTCTCCCTCCCACCCTCCCTATCCCACCTGTCTAGGTGGTCAAAAAGCACCGAGCTGATCTCCCTGTGCTATGTGGCTGCTATGTCTTCTGGCCTTAATTTTATTAATGTATATTTTCCAAGAAATCCACTCAATGCATTCAGGTTTTCAAATGTTTCCTAAGATTAGGTCTAAATATTATTATTATTCTTTTGATTTAATCAATAGCTATGGCTATTTTATCATTTCAGTTCCTAATTTTAGGAGTGATGTTACTACTATTAATTTCCAGATGTTATGCTGGTTTCTTCTTTTTTCATCCAAGCTGTTTAAGAAATTTTGTTTTTAATTTCAATAAACTTTTGTAACGAAGTGTAACATATATTCAGAAAAATTAAAGACTCATAAATATACATTTTGATAAATTTACATTTTGATAAATTACAAAAATTAAAGACATAAATATTCATTTTATTAAATGTTTACAAATTGGTTCATTAACCAATATCAGATCAAGAAATACAACATTATCCATATTCTGCACGTTCCTAGAAGTGTTCATTCCTAATTACTGTATCTCCTCCACAAAGGTAACTACTATACTGAGCTCTAACACTATATATGTGTCTACCCTTCTGTGTCTGGTTTCTTTTATTCAAAATTATGCTTTTGAGTTCATACACATCCTTATATATAGCAGTATTTCAATTTCTACTGCTGTATATTAAGTTGTATGAAATATGTTTTATTTCTAACATCCAACTGAATACTTCTTACATTATGTCATATTAATTTTAAGTTTTTTATTTCATAAGACCATGAGATCTACCCTCTTAAATTTAAGTATACAATATAGTATGGTTAACTGTAGGTACTATGTTGTACAGTAAATCTCTAGAACTAATTCATCTTGCATAACTGAAAACTTTATACCCATTAAACAATTCCCCATTTCCCCTCGGCACAACCCTTTGAAACCACCATTCTGTTCTCTGCTTCTATAAATAATTTCCACTGTTTTAGATACCTCATATAAGTGGCAACATGCAGTATTTGCCTTGTATCTGCGTTATTTCACTTAGCGTAATATCCTCAGTAATATCCACATTCTTGTATATGGCATGATTTCTTTCTTTTAAAAACAAGTAATATTCCATTGTATGTATATGACATATTTTCATTTTACTGAGATATAATTAGTATATAACATTGTTTAAGTTTAAGGTAGACAACGTGCTCATTTAAAACATTTATAAATTGCACTATGATTACCACTGCTACCAGCATTAGCTAACAACTCTGTCATGCAATGTAAATATCCTTTCCATTTTTTTTTTTTGTTTTTTTTTTGTTTTTTTTTTTGTGTTTTTTTTTTTTTTTGTGGTACGCGGGCCTCTCACTGTTGTGGCCTCTCCCGTTGCGGAGCACAGGCTCCGGATGCGCAGGCTCAGCGGCCATGGCTCACGGGCCCAGCCGCTCTGCGGCATGTGGGATCTTCCCGGACCGGGGCACGAACCCGTGTCCGCTGCATCGGGAGGCGGACTCTCAACCACTGCGCCACCAGGGAAGCCCTATCCTTTCCATTTTTTAAAAAACACCTCTAATGAGGTATAATTGCTTTACATTGTTGTGTTAGTTGCTGCTGTATAACAAACTGAATCAGCTATACATATACATATATCCCCATAATCCCTCCCTCTTGCGTCTCCCTCCCACCTTCCCTTTCCCACACCTCTAGGTGGTCACAAAGTACCGAGCTGATCTCCCTGTACCATGCGGCTGCTTCCCACTAGCTATCTATTTGACATTTGGTAGTACATATATGTCCATGTCACTCTCTCACTGCGTCCCAGCTTACCCTTCCCCCTCCCCGTGTCCTCAAGTCCATTTTCTACGTCTGTGTCTTTATTACTGTCCTGCCCCTAGGTTCTTCAGAACATTTTTTCTTTTAGAAGATGTTGGAGGTAGGAGTTTTATTTATTTTTGCTGTGTTGGGTCTTTGTTTCTGTGTGAGGGCTTTCTCTAGTTGTGGCAAGCGGGGGCCACTCTTCATCGCAATGCATGGGCCTCTCACTATCGCGGCCTCTATTGTTGCGAAGCACAGGCTCCAGACACGCAGGGTCAGTACTTGTGGCTCACGAGCCTAGCTGCTCTGCAGCATGTGGGATCCTCCCAGACCAAGACTCGAACCCGTGTTCCCTGCATTAGCAGGCAGATCCTCAACCACTGCATCACCAGGGAAGCCCTCATTTTTTTTTTTGATTCCATATATATGTGTTAGCATATGGTATTTGTTTTTCTCTTTCTGACTTGCTTCACTCTGTATGACAGACTCTAGGTCCACCCACCTCACTACAAATAACTCAATTTCGTTTCTTTTTATGGCTAAGTAATATTCCATTGTATATATGTAACAGATCTTCTTTATCCATTTATCTGTCTATGGACACTTAGGTTGCTTCCATATCCTGGCTATTGTAAACAGTGCTGCAATGAACATTGTGGTATATGACTCTTTTTGAATTATGGGTTTCTCGCAGTACATGCCCAGTATGGAATTGCTGGGTCATATGGTAGTTCTATTTTTAGTTTTGTAAGGAACCTCCATACTGTTCTCCTTAGTGGCTGTATCAATTTACATTCCCACTAACAGTGTAGGAGGGTTCCGTTTTCTCCACACCCTCTCCAGCATTTATTATTTCTGGATTTTTTGATGATGGCCATTCTGACCACTGTAAGGTGATAACTCATTGTAGTTTTGATTTTCATTTGTCTAATGATTAGTGATGTTGAGCATTCTTTCATGTGTTTGTTGGCAATTGGTATATCTTCTTGGAGAAATGCCTATTTAGGTCTTCTGCCCATTTCTGGATTAGGTTGTTTGTTTCTCTGATATTGAGCTACATGAGCTGCTTGTATATTTTGGAGATTAATCCTTTGTCAGTTGTTTCATTTGCAAATATTTTCTCCCATTCTAAGGGTTGTCTTTTCGTCTTGTTTATGGTTTCCTTTGCTGTGCAAAAGAATTTAAGTTTCATTCGGTCCCATTCGTTTATTTTTGTTTTTATTTCCATTTCTCTAGGAGGTGGGTCAAAAAGGATCTTGCTGTCACTTATGTCATAGAGCATTCGGCCTATGTTTTCCTCTAAGAGTTTGATAGTGTCTGGTCTTACATTTAGGTCCTTAATACATTTTCAGTTTATTTTTTTGTATGGTGCTAGAGAGTGTTCTAATTTCATTCTTTTACATGTAGCTGTCTAGTTTACAAAGCACTACTTATTGAAGAAGCTGTCTTTTCTCCATTGTATATTCTTGCCCCCTTTCTCAAAGATAAGGTGACATATGTGTGTGGGTTTATCGCTGGGCTTTCTATCCTGTTCAACTGATCTATATTTCTGCTTTTCTGTCAGTACCATACTCTTTTGATTACTGTAGCTTTGTAGTATAGACTGAAGTCAGGAAGCCTTATTCCTCCAGCTCTGTCGTTCTTTCTCAAGATTCCTTTGGCTATTTGAGGTCTTTTGTGTTCCATACAAATTGTGAAATTTTTTGCTCTACTTCTGTGAAAAATGCCATTGGTAGTTTGATAGGGATTGCTTTGAATCTGTAGATTGCTTTGTGTAGTATAGTTATTTTCACAATGTTGATTCTTCCAATCCAAGCACATGGTATGTCTCTCCATCTGTTTGTATCATCTAATTTCTTTCATCGGTGTCTTATGGTTTTCTGCATACAGGTCTTTTGTCTCCTTAGGTAGGTTTATTCCTAGGTATTTTATTCTTCTTGTTGCAATGGTAAATGGGAGTGTTTCCTTAATTTCTCTTTCAGATTTTTCATCATTAGTGTATAGGAATGCCAGAGAGTTCTGTGCATTAATTTTGTATCCTGCTACTTTACCAAATTCATTGATTAGCTCTAGTAGTTTTCTGGTAGCATCTTTAGGATTCTCTATGTATAGTATCCTCTCATCTACAAACAGAGACAGTTTTACTTCTTTTCAGGTTTGGATTCCTTTTATTTCTTTTTCATCTCTGATTTCTCAGGCTAAAACTTCCAAAACTATGTTGAATAATAGTGGTGTGAGTGGGCAAATTTGTCATGTTCCTGATCTTACTGGAAATGGTTTCAGTTTTTCACCATTGAGAATGATGTTGGCTCTGGGTTTAACAGATATGGCCTTTATTATGGTGAGCTAAGTTCCCTCTATGCCTACCTGGACAGTTTTTATCATAAATGGGTGTTGTATTTTGTCAAAAGCTTTTCCTGTATCTATTGAGATAATCATATGGTTTTTCTTCTTCAGTTTGTTAATATGGTGTATCACATTGATTGATTTAAGTATATTTGAGTGTATTGATTTGAGTATTTTAAAATTCCTTGCATTCCTGGGATAAACCCCACTTGATCATGGTGTATGATCCTTTTAAAGTGCTGCTAGTTTCTGTTTGCTAGTATGCTGCTGAGGAGTTTTGCATCTATGTTCATCATTGATATTGGCCTGTAGTTTTCTTTCTTTGTGAAATCTTTGTCTGGTTTTGGTATCAGGGTGATGGTGGTCTCATAGAATGAGTTTGGGAGTGTTCCTCCCTCTGCTATATTTTGGAAGAGTTTGAGAAGAATAGGTGTTAGCTCTTCTCTAAATGTTTGATAGATTTCGCCTGTGAAGCCATCTGGTCCTGGGCTTTTGTTGGTTGGAAGACTTTTAATCACAGTTTCAATTTCAGTGCTTGTGACTTGTCTGTTTCTATTTTCTATTTCTTCCTGGTTCAGTCTCAGAAGGTTGTGCTTTTGTAAGAATTTGTACATTTCTTCCAGGTGATCCATGTTATTGGCATATAGTTGTTTTTAGTAATCTTTGTGTATCTGCAGTGTCGGTTGTTACTTTTCCTTTTTCATTTCTAATTCTGTTGATTTGAGTCTTCTGTTTTTTCTTGATGAGTCTGGCTAATGGTTTATCAACTGTGCTTATCTTCTCAAAGAATTAGCTTTTAATTTTATTGAGCTTTGCTATCATTTCCTTCATTTCTTTTTCATTTATTTCTGATCTGATGTTTATCATTTCTTTTCTTCTGCTAACTTTGGCGTTTTTTCTTCTTCTTTCTCTAATTGCTTTAGGTGTGAGTTTAGATTGTTTATTTGAGATGTTTCTTGTTTCTTGAGGTAGGTTTGTATTGTGATAAATTTCCCTCTTTGAACTACTTTTGCTGCATCCCATAGGTGTTGGGCCATCTTGTTTTCATTGTCATTTGTGTGTAGGTATTTTTTGATTTCCTCTTTGATTTCTTCAGTGATCTCTTGGTTATTTAGTAACATATTGTTTAGCCTCCATGTGTTTTTGTTTTTTACTTTTTTTCCCCTGTAACTGATTTCTAATCTCATAGCATTGTGGTCAGAAAAGATGCTTGATATGATTTCAATTTTCTTAAATTTACTGAGGCTTTATTTGTGACCCACGATGTGATCTATCCTGGAGAATGTTCCATGTGCACTTGAGAAGAAACTGTAATCTGCTGTCTTTGGATAGAATGTCTTATAAATATCAATTAAATCTATCTCGTCTATTCTGTCATTTAAAGCTTGTGTTTCCTTATTAATTTTCTGTTTTTATGATCTGTCCATTTGTGTAACTGAGGTAGGTGTTCAAGACCCCCACTCTTATTGTGTTACTGTCAATTTCCACTTTTATAGCTCTTAGCAGTTGCCTTATGTATTGAGGTGGTCCTATATTGGGTACATAAATATTTATAATTGTTATAACATTTTCTTGGATTGATCCCTTGATCATTCTATAGTGTCCTTCCTGATCTTTGATAGAAGTCTTTATTTTAAAGTCTCTTTTGTCTGATATGAGGATTGCTACTCCAATTTTCTTTTGATTCCATTTGCATGGAATATCTTTTTCCATTCCCTCACTTTCAGTCTGTATGTGTCCCTAAGTCTGAAGTGGGTCTCTTGTCGACAGCATATATATATGGGTCTTCTTTTTGTATACAATCAGCCAGTCTATGTCTTTTGGTTGGAGCATTTAATTCATTTACATTTAAGGTAATTATCGATATGTATATTGCTATTACCATTTTTTAAATTGTTTTGGGTTTGTTATTGTAGGTCTTTTCCTTCTCTTGTGTTTCGTGCCTAGAGAAGTTCCTTTAGCATTTGTTGTAAACCTGGTTTGGTGGTGCTGAATTCACTTAGCTTTTGCTTGTCTGTAAAGGTTTATCTTGGTTGTAGGTTTTTCCCTTTCATCACTTTAAATATGTCCTGCCACTCACTTGTGGCTTGCGGAGTTTCTGCTGAAAGATCAACTGTTAACCTTATGGGGTTCCCTTGTATGTTATTTGTTGCTTTCCCTTGCTGCTTTTTTAAAAATTAATTAATGTATTCATGAATGAATGAATGAATGAATATTTTTCACTGCGTTGGGTCTTCGTTGCTGCACACAGGCTTTCTCCATTTGTGGCGAGTGGGGGCTACTCTTCATTGCAGTGTGCGGGCTTCTCATTGCCGTGGCTTCTCATGTTGTGGAGCACGGGCTCCAGTAGTTGTGGCTCACAAGCTGTAGAGTGCAGGTTCAGTAGTTGTGGCACATGGGCTTAGTTGCTCTGCGTCATGTGGAATATTTCCAGACCAGGGCCGAACCCATGTCCCCTGCACTGGCAGGTGGATTCTTAACCACTGTGCCACCAAGGAAGTCCCTTGCTTGCTGCTGTTAATATTTTTTCTTTGTATTTAATTTTTGATAGTTTGATTAATATGTGTCTTGGCATATTTTTCCTTGGATTTATCCTGTATGGGACTCTGTGCTTCCTGGACTTGATTAACTATTTCTTTTCCCATATTAGGAAGTTTTCAACTATAATCTCTTCATATATTTTCTCAGTCCCTTTCTTTTCCTCTTCTTTTGCAACCCCTATAATTCAAATGTTGGTGTGTTTAATGCTATCCCAGAAGTCTCAGAGACTGTCCTCAATTCTTTTCATTCTTTTTCTTTTATTATCTTCCAGGTCACTTATCCGTTCTTCTGCCTCAATTATTCTGCTATTGATTCATTCTAGAGAATTTTTAATTTCATTTATTGTGTTGTTCATCAGTGTTTGTTTGCTCTTTAGTTCTAGGTCCTTGTTAAACGTTTCTTGTATTTTCTCCATTCTCTTTCCAAGATTTTGGATCATCTTTACTGTCATTACTCTGAATTCTTTATCAGGTAGCCTACCTGTTTCCTCTTCATTTGTTTGGTCTGGTGAGTTTTTACATTGCTCCTTCATCTGCTGCATATTTACCTGTCTTCCCATTTTGCTTAACTTACTGTATATGGGGGGGCTCCTTTTTGCTGGCTGCAGGTTCATAGTTCCCATTGTTTTTGGTGTCTGTGCCCATTGGGTAAGGTTTGTTCAGTGGCTTGTGTAGGCTTCCTGGTGGAGGGGACTGGTGCCTGTGTTCTGCTGGATGAGACTGGATTTTGTCTTTCTGGTGGGCAGGACCGTGTCCGATGGTGTGTTTTGGGGTATCTGTGAACTTAGTATGATTTTAGGCAGCCTCTCTACTAATGTGTGGTGTTGTGTTCCTGTCTTGCTAGTTGTTTGGCATGGGTTGTCTAGCACTGGAACTTGCTGGTCGTTGAGTAGAGCTGGGTCTCAGCTTTGAGATGGAGATCGCTGGGAGAGCTCTCACTGATTGACATTACATGGTGCCAGGAGGGCTCCAGTGGTCCAGTGTCCTGAACTTGGCTCTCCCACATCAGAGGCTCAGGCCTGACACCCAGCTGGAGCACCAAGACCCTGTCAGCCCCACAGCGTAGATAACTGTGGTAAAAATCTGACTGGTAACTTGGATTTTTCTTTGCTGGGCGATTTATCTTTGCTGGGCAATTTATCTGAGCCAATTTCCCTTTTTCAGAAACATAGCAAGCCAAAAACAGAGACATCCAAGGTTTGAAGTGAAGACAGAGCTTTTTCACAAGGCTATCCTTTCTATTTTTATACCATGTTTTCTTTATTCATTCATCTGTCGATGGACATTTAGATTGTTTCCATATCTTGGCTATCATTAATAATGTTACAAAGAACATGGGAGTGCAGATATCTCTTCCAGATCCTGATTTCAATTCTTTTGGATATATACACCCAGAAGTGAGACTGCTGTATCATATGGTAGTATAATTTTTTCATTTTTTTAATTTAAGTATAGTTGATGTATAATATTACATAAATCACAGATGTACAACATTGTGATACACAATTTTTAAAGGTTTTATTCCATTTATAGCTACTACAAAATACTGGCTACTTTCCCTGTGTTGTATAATACATCCTTGTACCTTATTTATTTTATACATAATAGTTTGTACCTCTTAATCCCCTACTCCTATCGTGCCCTTCCCCCCCCTTCCCTTTCCCTAGTTTGTTCTCTATATCCATGTGTCTGTGGGGTTTTTTGTTACATTCACTAGTTTGTTTTATTTTTTAGATTCCATATATAAGTTATACCATACAGTATTTGTCTTTCTCTGTGTGACTTATTTCACTTAGCGTAATGCCCTCCAAGTCCATCCATGTTCCTTCAAATGGCAACATTTCATTCATTTTTATGGCTGGGTAGTATTCCATTGTATATATACACCATATCTTCTTTATCTATTATTCTGCTGATGGGCACTTAGGTTGCTTCCATATCTTTGCAACTGTAAATAATGCTGCTGTGAACATTGAGGTGCATGTATCTTTTCAAATTCGTGGGGGGGGGGGTTTCTGATATATACCCAGGAATGAAATTGCTGGGTCATATGGTAGCTCTGTTTTTAGTTTTTTGAGAAACCACCACAAAGTTTTCCACAGTGGCTGCACCAATTTACATTTCTACTAACAGCGTCTGTGGGTTCTCTTTTCTCCACAATCTCCCCAATATTTGTTATTTGTGTTCTTTTTGATGATAGCCATTCTGACAAGTGTCAGGTAATATCTCACTGTGGCTTTAATTTCCATTTCTCTGATGATTAACTGTGTTGAGCATCTTTTCATGTGTGGTCATTCTATTTTAATATTTTGAGGAAACTCCATAGTGTTTTCCAGACTGGCTGTACCAATTTACAGGCCCACCAACAATGTGTAAGGTTTCGCTTTTCTTTATATCCTTGCCGATACTTGTTATCTTGTTGGTTTTTTTTTTATAATACCCATTCTAAAAAGTGTGAGGCAATATCTCATTGTGGTTTTGCTTTGCATTTCCCTAATGATGAGTGATGTTGAGCACCTTTTCATATAGCTCTTGCTTTTTTGTATGTCTTCTTTTGAGACATGTCTATTCAAGAAACTAGTGTTGGGAAAACTGGATATCGACATGCAGAGAATAAAAATGGACCCTTATCTTATGCCATACAAAAAAATCAGCTCAAAGGGGATTAAAGACTTAAGCATAATACCTGTAACTTTAAAATTCCAAGAAGGAAACACAGAGGGAAATCTTCCTGACTTCGATCTTGGCAATGATTTCTTGGATATGACATCAAAAGCATAGGCAACAAAAACAAAAATGGACAAATGGGACCACATCAAACTAAAAAACTTCTGTAGAGTAAAGGAAACAATCAACAAAATGACAAGGCAAACAACAGACTGGGAGCAAATATTTGTAAATCTTGTATCTGTTAAGGGGTTACAATGTATGAGGTACTCCTACAACTCAATAGCAAAATAATAATAATAATCCAATTTGAAAATGGACAAAGAAAAATAGACATGTCTGTTTTGTTAATTTTTAGTTTTATTATTCTTTGATCAGAGAATATTATCTGTATTATTTCTACTATTTTGAATTTATATTTTTATTTGAAGTTCAGTTGTTGCAAATTTATCTAACCAACTGACAGGAACCTATATTCTCTGTTTAGAAGGTATATAATTCAATGTTTAATTTTTAATGTATTTTTTAAAATTTGAGGTTTTGTAAGTCCTATGTATTCTTTATTTTAATTTTTATTGGAGAATAGTTGATTTACAATGTTGTGTTAGTTTCAGGTGTACAGCAAAGTGAATTAGTAGTACATATACATATATCGACTGTTTTTTAGACTCTTTTCCCATATAGGTCATTACAGAGTATTGAGTAGAGTCCCCTGTGCTATACAGTTGGTCCATATTAGTTATCTATTTTATATATAGTAGTGTGTATCTGTCAGTCCAAATCTCCCAATTTATCCTTCTCCTGCCTTTTCCCCCTGGTAGCAATAAGTTTGTTTTCTACATCCATGACTCTATTTCTGTTTCGTAAATAAGTTCATTTGTACCATTTTTTTTAGATTCCACATATAAGCAATATCATATGACAGTTGTCTTCCTCTGTCTGATTTACTTCACTCAGTATGACAATGTCTAGGTCCATTCATGTTGCTCCAAATGACATTATATCAGTCTTTTCGATGGTTCAGTAATATTCCATTGTATATATGTACCACATCTTCTTTATCCATTCTTCTGTCGATGGACACTTAGGTTGCTTCCATGTCCTGGCTATTATAAGTAGTACTGCAATAAATATTGGGGTGCACCTATCCTTCTGAATTATGATTTTCTGTGGATATATGCACAGGAGTGGGATTGCTGGATCATATGGTAGCTCTACTTTTAGATTTTTAAGGAACCTCCATACTGTTCTCCAGAGTGGCTATACCAATGTAAATTCCCACTAACAGTGTATGAGGGTTCCCTATTCTCCACACCCTCTACATTTATTGTTTGTAGATTTTTTTTAATTTGCACTGGATCTAACAGTACTTTTATTTTTTAATTAATTTTTATTGGAGTATAGTTGATTTACAATGTTGTGTTAGTTTCTGCTGTACAGAAAAGTGAAGCAGTTATACATATACACATATCCACTCTTTCTTAGATTCTTTTCCCATATAGGTCCTATTGTTTGCAGATTACTTTTTTAACATCTTTATTGGGGTATAATTGCTTTACAATGGTGTGTTAGTTTATGCTGTATAAAGAGTGAATCAGCTGTACATAAACATATACCCTTTTAAAGGACTGAACCAGGTAGAATTATAAAATATAAACAGACCTTTCACAAGTAATGAAATTGAAACCGTAATTAAAAATCTTCCAACAAACAAAA
This sequence comes from Delphinus delphis, assembly GCF_949987515.2. Taxonomy (NCBI): domain Eukaryota; kingdom Metazoa; phylum Chordata; class Mammalia; order Artiodactyla; family Delphinidae; genus Delphinus; species Delphinus delphis. Next base: position 16,631,774 of record NC_082704.1, on the reverse strand, counting down.
GTCCAGGACCAGATGGCTTCACAGGCAAATTCAATCAAACATTTAGAGAAGAGATAACAGCTACCCTTCTCAAACACTTCCAAAAGATTGCAGAGGGAGAAACACTCCCTAATTCACTCTACAAAATCACCATTACCCTGATACCAAAACCAGAAAAAGATATCACAAAAAAGAAAATTATAGACCAATATAACTGATGAACATAGATGTAAATATCCTTAACAAAATACTAGAAAACAGAATCCAACAACACATTAGAAGGATCATACACCATGATCACACGGGATTTATCCCAGGGATGCACGGATTCTTCAGTATACACAAATCAAACAGTGTGATACACCATATTAACAAACTGAAAAATAAAAATCATATGACCATCTCAATAGATGCAGAAAAACCTTCTGACAAAATTCAACACCCATTTATGATAAAAAAAACTTTCCAGAAAATAGGCAAAAAGAGAACCTACCTCAACATAATAAAGGCCAAATATGACAAACCCACAGCAAGCATCATACTCAATGGTGAAAAACTGAAAGCATTTCCACTAAGACCAGGAAAAACACAAGGATGTCTACTCTCGCCACTATTATTCAACATAGTTTTGGAAGTCCTAACCATGGCAATCATAGAAGAAAAAGAAATAAAATGAATACAAATTGGAAAACTAAAATTCACTGTTTGCAAATG